>NC_140281.1:5838877-5981377 GCF_964030765.1 Micromesistius poutassou
CAGACTCAAAGTGCTTCACATATAAACACTGTCATACAATAAAAGAAAATAATAGATAAGTAAAAAGTAAAATAGATAGAAAATGAAGGCAAAGTTAAAAAAAAAACATTTTAGAAAGGCAAAGAAAAAAAATGCATTTTAGAAAGTGAGAAAATAAAGGCACAGTTACTAATAAAATAAAAAATAGAAGCATTGTAGATTTAAGATTTAGCAGGAAGCTAAAGCAAACATAAAAGTCTTCAGTCTTGTTTTAAAAGCTGTCAGAGTTGGGGCAAGTCTTAAATCCTCAGGGAGTTTATTCCAGCTATTTGTTGCATAGTAACTAAATCCTAAATCAGCCCTCTACGTCTTGCTACGTTTTTAAGGTGATAATATGCAGATTTTGTAACTGATTTGATGCGACTGTCGAAATGTAAATCTGAATCCATGATAACCCCTAGATTTCTGGCTTTGATTGAGGTTTTCAGGGACAGAGAGTGAAGGTGTTGGGTAACTTTAAGCCTTTCGGTTTTAGCACCAAATACAATTATCTCGGTTTTGTCCTCATTTAGTTGAAGGAAATTTCGGCACATCCAGTCTTTGACTTGCTCAATGCACTGGCACAACAGATCTATGAGCTGATAGTCATTTGGTGATAGAGATACATAGATTTGCGTGTCTTCAGCATAGCAGTGATGGTCAATATTGTTATTTTGCATGATTTGCCCTAGTGGGAGCATGTAGATGTTGAATAGAGAGGGTCCTAAGATCGAACCTTGTGGGACTCCACGTCACGTTTGTTGATTCTGAAACAATTCTCGCCAATGGAAACAAAGTTTTGACCTAAACCAATTTAAGACTGTGCCTGAAAGCCCCACCCAGTTTTCTAATCTGTCCAAAAGTATTGTATGGTCTACAGTGTCGAATGCAGCACTGAGGTCTAGTAGCATTAGTATTGAGATTTTGTGTTAAGACGGATGTCGTTTACAACTTTAATAAGGGTGGTCTCGGTGCTGTGAAGGGGTTGAAATCCGGATTGGAAGGTGTCATAGCAACCAGTTGATGCCAGGAAGTCACTAAGTTGCTGGAGGACAACTTTCTCAATGATTTTACTTATGAAGGGTAGATTTGATATTGGTCTGTAGTTGTTAATAATAGAGGCATATAGGCTCCGCTTTTTTAAAAGGGGTTTGATAACTGCAGTTTTTAAGGCTTTTGGGAAAGTGCCTGATTGGAGAGAGTTGTTAACTATTTGCAATATGTCTATTGCTAGGCAGTCAAAAACATTCTTAAAGTGGTTGGTAGGTAAAGTATCAAGGCAACAGGTGGATGGCTTCAGTTGTGTCACAGTTTCCACAAGAGTTTTAGAGTCTATGACATTAAAGCATGTCATTGCCACGTTACTTTTGCCTGAATATGGTGGTAGTCCAGCATTTTTGTTTAAAGTGGAGACATTGATGGCGCGTCTAATGCCTTCAATTTTATCAGTATAAAATGCTGCAAACTCATTGCATTTCTGAGTGGAATGAAGGTCAGGTGGAATTTGTGTTGGGGGCTTGGTCAGTCTGTCAACAGTTGCAAATAGGGTTTTGGCATTATTAGTATTGGTTTTAATGATATTGGAGAAAAATGTTTCTCTAGCACTTTTTAAGTCTAAATTGTAGGCACAGAGGCTCTCTTTATAGATGTCATGGTGAATATGAAGTTTTGTTTTACGCCATATGCGGTCAGCCTTCCTGCATTCTTTATTCTGGGCTGTTACAAAAGCAGCTTTTCTCCAAGGTGCCTTTTGCTTTCCAGAAATCGTTTTAACCTTATAAGGTGCAATGACATCTATGACTTTCAAAATGTTCAAATTAAAGTTTTCTAAAAGATCATCAGCAGAACATGGGTTGAGAGGTGGTAGCAAGGAGATGGCCTTTTTAAAAAGTACATTAGAATGTTCATTGATATATTGTTTTTTGACAGTATTTGATTATGTCTGTATGTCGGGAATAAAATATATATTAAAGAAAACACAGAAATGGTCAGACAGTGAAGGATCAGTCACAGAGAGATCTGAAACATTGAGACCCTTTGTGATAACCAGGTCTAGAGTGTGCCCCTTACAATGAGTAGCCTCTTTCACATGTTGAGACATTTCAAATGTGTCCAAAATCTTAAAAAGTTTTTTTGCACACTTATCATTGAAATCATCAGCATGAAAATTGAAGTCACCAGTTATAACTAGACAGTCAAAGTCTGTGGAGATGCTAGACAATAATTCAGTTAAGTCAGCGAAGAAATTTGCAGCGTATGTGGGTGGCCTGTAAATAATTAATAGGAGAACTCTGGGGGAACATTTCAATACAGCACAAAGGTATTCGAATGATGGAAAATCACCAAATAGCATCTGTTTCCCCTGAAATACATTTTTAAATATAGCAGCAACCCCTCCACATCTACGTACATCAAAAAAGTTATAGTTGGGAGGAGCTGTCTCTATCAGAACGGTTGCACTGTTATTTTGTTCTAGCCATGTTTCAGTTAAAAACATAAAATCCAGTTGAGAAGTGGTAATAAAATCATTAACTAAAAAAGATTTGTTATTAAGAGACCTAACATTAAGTAGACCCATCCTGATGGTGTTATTGATAGGCTTTAAGGTTGATTTTGGTTTGGTGGGAATAGGTATGAGATTTGAGAGGTTAGCAGTGTGTCTAAGTTTCCCTTTGTTTACTCTCTTAGTGATTACAGCAGGAATGCAAAAGTTGCCATGTTTTGATTTAGGCAACCTTGGGTTCAACAGATTATGCAAAACTTCCTTTGTGCTGTGTCTACGGCTGAACCCTTTTTTGTCTCAGTAATAATCAGGACTACTATCAGTACAGGGAGGGGGGGGCTGGGGCGCCCTCCGCTTGGGTGTTATCAGACTGTGGTCATGACGTGGGGATGGTATCATTGACGCGGACAGCTGGAGGTCATCATCGATGGGGGAGTGCTGGAGGTCATCGTCGATGGGGGAGTACAGAGGTGGCTGTTCCTCACCAAGCCAGCATCAGCAAAGGGGGGAGGCATGGTGTCGATGGTGTCGGGCAGGCTGTTGTCTCTCTTCAAGGTCTGTGGTCTGTCTGCTATCTGTGTGTCAGATAGTGGATGTGTAGATGTAGACAGATGTAGACAGTAGATGTGTGGGGGAGACTGTAGTCTCGCTTCTTCTCATGGTGGGAGAGTGAGAAGAGAAGATTGTCCCTTAACAGTTTTGAGCCTAACCTATTTGGGTGTAGGCCATCTGCTCTGAAAAGATATTTGCGCCCCCAGAACAAGTTGAAATTGTCAATAAAGCCTCTTCCTCCTTTCATTGCAGACTCTTGAAAGCCATGTATTCAGTGCAAGTAGACGACTGAATCTGTTTATTCCCCTGTCAACTGCTGGTATGGGTCCACTGATGAATACCCTAACGTGTAATTTGTCTAGTGTGTCCAATAGTTCAGTGAAATCCCTCTTCAGAAGTTCTGACTGTTCTCTTCGAATATCATTAAGTCCTGCATGCACAATAACCTGTGAGATTTTGGGGTTTTCCAATATAATTGTGGTTAGTTCCTGGTTGACATCACTAACCATCACATCTGGGAAGTAGCATGTTTTGATCTTCTTACCGGTTATATCCTTTATGGTAGAGTCTCCTACAATCCGAGTGTCTGGTTCATCTGCTTTCTGTGAGATGGGCCATTGTTGGCTTGAGGTGGCGGTGGCAGACTCATGCACAGCTCGACTCCGTGGAGACTGGTTCTTGTTCCGTCTCTGTCCCCACCGTCCGTCCGGACGCATCCTGGGGCTCAGGGGTGCACAGGTGGCAGATGCATGCACAGCTGGCCTCTCTGGCAACAGGGTCATGGTCGGTCTTTGTCCACACCATCCGTCTGGACGCATCTCGGGGCTTAGGGGTGCATGGGTGGCAGGCGCGTTCGTGGACTCCTGGAGTGGCAGGAACCGGTTCTTCAGCGGCATGGTAAACTTCAGCGATTGGCTAATCCGGCTGATTTTAGCTTTGGGAAGCTTAGCATTTGGCGTTGAGTGAACTTGTTGATTCACTTTGGAATGTTGTTTGGGCTTAGCGCCGACTCTGTGCCAATGAGAGGTAGTTGGAATTGTCTCTCTCTTGTCCAGCTTCGGGAAGGATACAGTGTAGCTTTGATCATCCTGTTGTGTATTTGTCTGAGCTAGCTCAGCAAACTCACCCATCGGCACTGTATCCTGGAAGTCCTTTGCATTTTTCTAATGCTGCTAGCCTCGTTTCAAATAAAGCCACTGTCTGTTGCAGTTTGGTGCAGTCTGTGTATTTCCCATTCTCTGTGCCTGAGACATCCGAGTACAGAGGCATGTTGGCGATAGGAAAGTCCAAGGCTTTTGCTGCGGTCTGATCCGGTAGTCAAAGTGCCAAAAAGTATTGTTGAATCGAGCAATTGAGGTTGACGGAAACAAACGATATATTCTTAAGTATTATGATCATGAAATAAAATAAAGTAGACCTGAACGATGAATTAAGTAGATTTGCCACTGTCTAGCGGAGCTTCGGGAAACACGACCTCTCTCTCTGCTGTCTCTTATTAATCATCAGATAAGATAGTCCTATATTAATCCCCCTTAGGAGAAATTCACAAGTGACCAGCAGTACAGTGGGAAAAGAGAGTGCGAAACAAGAGTATATGTACAAATAAAATTTACCAATTTGAAAATAGAATATAATAAAAAACTATTAGAATAAAGGTAAACATACTATATACATGTAACTGTCCGTTTGTAGGTGACTTGTGCATTAAAAAATAAATATGACTATAAGTATAAATGTAAATGCCAATGTGCAGAGGTTCCTGAGGTAATGAGAATGAAATAAATAACAAGGTTTAAACAACAATCAGTCCTGAGGTGTGGGGTTTAGTCCTTAATCAAGTCTAGAAGGTGTTGTGGCTTTGGAGGTGTTTGGAGCAGGGGGTTGGGGTGTTGTAAAGTCTGATAGCTGATGGGATGAAAGAGCCCCCCAAGCGCTTTGAGGCACGTGGCTGAGTAAGTCTGTGGCTGAACGTGCTCCTGAGTTGCCTCAGCTCGGCGTAGAGAGGGTGAGAGGGATTGTCCATGATCGCCTGCAGCTTTCCTCTCATCCTCCTCTCTGTCACACCCTCCACACCGTCCAGCTTCATCCCCACCACAGAGCTCGCCTTCCTCACCAGCTTATTCAGCTTGCTGGCACCTCCACTCCCTATGCCTCCTCCCCAGCACACTGCAGCAAAAAAGATGGCACTGGCTACCACAGATTTGTAGAACATCCGTAGCAGCCTAGTGCACACATTGAAAGACCTGAGCCTCCTCAGGAAGAACAGCCTGCTCTGTCCCTTCCTGTAGAGGGCCTCAGTGTTGTCTGACCAGTCCAGTTTATTGTTTAGATGCACCCCAAGGAACTTGTAGGTGTCCACCATCTCCACCCCCTCCCCATTTATGGAAACAGGTATTGGGGGGCTCTTTCTGCGCCGGAAGTCCACCACCAGCTCCTTGGTTTTCCCTGTGTTGAGCTGAAGGTGGTTTCTGTCACACCATCCCACAAAGTTCTCAACTAGTTCCCTGTACTCCTCCTCCTTATTGTCTGTGATGCATCCAACAATGGAGGAGTCGTCAGAGAACTTCTGCAGGTGGCATGTTCGGGAGTTGTAGCAAGTACAGTTCACCTGCCGGTGTTGCTTGTCACCACGTCTGACAAGCAGTGTCGCAGCCTGACATACTGTGGCCTGTCCGTGAGGTAGTTAGTAATCCATTCCACCATGTCAGGATCCACCTGCATCGCTTGGAGCTTCTCAGCCAGCCTGACTGGCTGGACGGTGTCGAAAGATGATCCTCACCATGCTTTGCGGCTTCTCCAGGTGCGTGTAAGCTCTGTGAAGCAGGCGGATGATGGCATCCTCCACGCCGATGTCAGTCTGGTACGCAAACTGCAGTGGGTCCAGGCAGTCACGCACCAAGGGCCTGAGGTGCTTCAGGACCAGCCTCTCGAAGGTTTTCGTGACGTGTGACGTTAGAGCCACAGGTCTGAAGTCTTTTGGAGCACTGGGTCGTCCCTTCTTCGGCACAGGGACTAAGCAGGATGGCTTCCAGAGTGTTGGCACCTTTTTCAGCCTCAGGGAGAGGCTGAAAATATGCGTGAACACTCCTGCCTGCTGCTCCGCACAGACCTTGAGCACCCTCGGGCTCATGTCGTCCGGTCTTCTGGCCTTGTTTGTCCTGGTCCTGGTGAGCTGCCGTCTCACATCGCTGGTGTTGATGGTTGGGGTTGTTGTTGCTGGGGTCGCTGGGATAGTTGGGGGTGTGGTGAGGGGATGACTGCCCTCTGGGCTGGACATTGGTCCAGCCTCCCTGGTAGTGTGGAAAGGGAGCGAGAGAGAGGGTGGTGCTGGGAGGGGAGGTGCAGAAGCTGCCATGCCCGGGTCTTGTGGTGCAGCAGAGCGATGAGTAGTGCAGGAGGGGGAGGGGGGTGTTCGTCTGGCCCCAGTTGGTGAGTCAAATCTGTTAAAAAACAAGTTTAGCTCGTCAGCCCGTTCCTTTGTCCCCTCCTGTGATCCTCCAGCCTTTTTCTTGCCAGTGATGGTTCTCACCCCCGCCCACACCTCTCGGGGGTTGTTCTGCTGCAGCTTCCCCTCTATTCTGTTCTTGTAGCAGTCTTTAGCCCTCCTCAGTTCCCTCCTCAGCTCTCTCTCTGTATTTCCCTCTGTGTGTTCTCATTGTCTCCTGCCATGAAGGCTCTCCTCTTCCGGTTCAACAGGACTTTGATGTCCCTGTTAATCCAGGGTTTGCTGTTGGGGAAGCAGCAAACCTTCTTGGTGGGGACAACACTCTCCTCACAGAACTTTATATAGTCTGTGACGCATTGAGTGAGACCCTCAATATCGTCACCGTAGTCTTCCTGAAACATCTCCCAGTCTGTTGACCTGTAGCACTCCATCAGGGCCTCCTCAGCCTCCACAGACCACTGCTGCACATTCCTGGTGGTGATGGGCTGTCTCCTCACAAGAGGCTTGTATATAGGAGTCAGTTGTATCAGGCAGTGGTCTGATTTGCCCAGGGGGGGAAGGGCTGTTGCATTGTATGCCTCCTTAACATTGGCATACAGTAAGTCCAATGTCTTATCCCCTCTGGTGCTGCAGGTCACATACTGGGTGACGTCAGTCAGTGTCTTTGAGATGTTAACGTGGTTGAAATCTCCATTCACTATAATGAGAGTGTTGGGATACTGTGTTTGTAGGTCTGCGACGGTGGAGTGAATGGAGCTGGCATTTAGCAGATGCTTTTATCCAAAGCGACTTAAAATAAGTACATTTGTCATAAGAAGTGAAACAATATATCGCCGTCGGTACAGTAAAGATGTTCATAGAACCAAGTTCAAGTACTAACAATCGCCAGACTAACCCCATTCCCCGTATACAGCAGTGATAGCTAGCTACTGCAGATGCTACACAACTAAGTACATGCTACACAACATGCATGCACAACACAATTAAGTACATGCTACACAATTAAGTACAATGAATGAATACAACCTGCATTAAGTGCATTCATCAAGTGCCAGGACGTACAACAAACAATAGTGCAACAGACAAATAAGGGACTGAATGGCTAGATGTGAGATGAGAATGTAGAGTCTAGGTGAACTCTGACCAGGTGGGTTTTGAGTCGTTTGCGGAAGCTGGTGAGCAACTCTGCGGTCCTGACATCAGCAGGGAGCTCATTCCACCACTGTGGTCCCAAGATAGAGATTTGTGATTTAGCTGATCGACCTTTGGTTGCTCTTAGTGATGGCGGTACCAGACGTCCAGCTGAGGTAGTTGAGCGGAGGGATCGAGCTGGGGTGTGTGGTTTGACCAAGGCTTGGAGGTGGGCAGGGGCAGTTCCATTGACTGCCTTGTATGCCAGTACCATCCACTTGAATCTGATGCGGGCTACTACAGGGAGCCAGTGGAGGTGGCGGAAGAGGGCAGTCACATGGGAGAATTTAGGTAGGTTGAACACGAGGCACGCTGCCGCGTTCTGGATACACTGCAAAGGTTTAATAGCAGAGACCGGGAGTCCAGCTAGGAGCGAGTTGCAGTAGTCCAGGCGGGAGATGACCAGCGCTTGGACTAGAAGCTGAGCTGCTTCCCTTGTGAGGAAGGGCCGTATCCTGCAGATGTTGTAAAGTGCAAATCTGCAGGATCGGGCCACTGCGGTGATGTTGGCAGTGCAACATAACTGGTTGTCTTGTACCACACCAAGGTTTCTGGCAGTTGGAGACGGAGATACAGTGATGTTCTCGACAGTGACCAGTAAGTCCAAGTGTGGGCAATCTTTCCCCGGTATTAGGAGGAGCTCAGTCTTGTTGAGGTTAAGCCTCAGGTGATGGGCAGTCGTCCAAGTGCTGACATCTGCCAGACATTCAGATATGAGCGTTGCAATCAGAGCTTTGTCAGAGAAGGGGAATGAGAGGAATAGCTGGGTGTCGTCGGCATAGCAGTGATATGAAAAACCGTGTGATGTAATTAAAGAGCCTAGAGATCTGGTATAGAGGAAGAACAGAAGGGGCCCCAGTACAGAGCAAGGTTTGGACAAGGAGCCATTCTATGTGACCTGATAGGGGCGATTTGACAGGTAAGATGTGAACCAGGATAGGGCCGATTTAGCAATACCAAGTTCGGCGAGAGTGGCAAGGAGGATCTGGTGGTTCACTGTGTCAAATGCTGCGGACAGGTCGAGGAGAATGAGAACCGATGAGAGGGACAAGGCTCTGGCAGCACGGAGGGACTCACAGTGAGGAGAGCCGTTTCAGTGGAGTGTGCCTTCTTGAAGCCTTGACTGGTGAGGGTCAAGCAAGTTGTTATGTGAGAGATAGGACAGTTGGTTAGAGATGGCACGTTCAAGTGTTTTAGAGAGGAATGAAAGAAGAGATACTAGTCTGTAGTTCTGGATCTCGGTGGTGTCAAGGGTTGGTTTTTTGAGGAGAGGCTTTATTATGGCAGTCTTGAAAGACGCCGGAACAATGCCTCAAGTGAGGGAGGAATTGATGAGGGCGGTGAGAAATGAGAAATGGCAGGAGGTCGACCGAGATGGTCTGGAGGAGAGAGGAAGGGATAGGGTGAAGAGGGCAGGTGGTGGCGTGGTTGGAGTTAACTATTCTATTGACCTCTTCGGAGGTGAGGGGGAATGAAGTGGGTAAAAACAGGTGAGGATGGGTGGAGGGAGGATGGTGGCAGGGGTAAAAGTGGAGCTGGACCTTCACCTTCTGGGTAAAGTAGGTGACAAAGTCGTCAGCAGTGAGGGAGGAAGGAGGTGGAGGGGAGGGAGGGGTGAGGATGGAAGAGAACATGGAAAATAGTTTCCTTGGGTTGGAGGCGGAGGAGTTGATTTTAGACCGGTAGAAAGTTGATTTGGCTGTTGACACAGTGGACGTGAAATCTGAGAGAAGGTGAAGATAGTGAGATAGATCATTAGCACAGTCTGAGCTCTTCCATTTCCTCTCAGCTGCCCGCAACTCTGCTCTATAAGACTGCAGAGATTCGGACAGCCAAGGTGGAGGGGGTGAGGATCGTGCAGGTCTGGAGTGGAAGGGACAGAGGGAGTCCAAGGAGGAGGAGAGGGAGGATAGCATAGTGTCTGAGACTTCTTCAGTGGAGAGTTGGGAGAATTATTCGACAGAAGGTAGTGAGGACAGAACAGTTGAGGCAAACGTAGAGGGAGAGAGAGATTTCAGGTTATGGTGGCTGGTGACAATGTGAGGGGTAGAGAGGAGAGAGGGAGAGGACTTCAGGGGGAGAGAAAAAGCAACAAAGTGATGGTCAGATACGGGGAGCGGGGTGACAGAGACGAGAGCCGAGGTACTGCAGGACCTTGTGAATATCAGGTCAATTTGGTTACCAGCCTTGTGTGTGGAGGGAGAAGGGGAGAGTGTTAAGTCAAAAGTGGCAAAAAAGTTAGTTCAGGTGAGTGTAACTTCTCTGGCAGGATGTTGAAGTCGCCAAGGATAACGAGTGGTGTGCTTTCTTCTGGAAAGCAGCTGAGGAGGGCATCCATCTCGTCATAGAAATCATGGAAGGGTCCTGGAGGGCGGTAGATCACTACAATGAAGAGCTTGATAGGCAGGGTGACAGTGACAGCATGGAGTTCAAATGCAGATCTGGCCAAGTGTTCTAGTGGAAGAACCTGGTAGGACCACTTCGGCGAGATGAGGAGTCCAGTCCCTCCTCCTCGCCCCGATGGTCTTGGGGTGTGTGAGAATGAGAAGGCGGTGGAGAGGGCAGCAGGAGTAGCAGAGTTCTCTGGAGTGATCCAAGTCTCTGTAAGGGCCAGGAAGTGGAGGGTCATAAGGGATGCGTAGGCCGAAATGGAGTCTGCTTTCTTGACTGCTGATTGGCAGTTCCAGAGTCCTCCCATCACTTCGAGGTGGGTGGATCTGTTGTGGCGTCTCCTCTGGTTGGAAATCCTGACGGTGATAGAAGTACGACACATAGCTACAATATGGCTGGCTTCCTCGAGGGACTCCCACAGAGAGACTCCCTTGGTCTTTGTTTCCTGGGTCTTCCTTTGCTGGGTCCTGACGCTACCACTGACGCTAATAAAACTATCCTTTAAATACACAAGGGAGCTCAGGCAGCCATAGCTCCGCCCAGCAATCAAGCCTATTGTTGTCACCTTGTGACTGAAACTAGCTTGAACGACCTCTTACTAACAGCAACAACGACAACACAGCAACAACCACAATACAGCAAAAACCAACACAGCAGCAACAGAGTTAAAGTTAGTCTAACCAATTGTAATGCTAATACACTAGAGTTCTTAGTATCAAGACTCACCTACAGCCAGATATGAGACAACCTTCTTAAAGACAAATATAAATGATCTCACTCCATAAACTGAGTTGGCAAAATAAACAAATAAGAATTGAATCCTATATTTCCAAATTCCCATTCGTTTGCGCCCGGAGGTGGTGGAATAGGTGGTTGATTTCATGCATGTTATTATTTCACTCCTCCCCTGTCCCTCTTAAAGTGCTTGGGCCCGGTTTTGCTGTGGGACAGGAGGTCGGGAGACTGGTGGGCGAGAGGAGTGGTAGTGTGTATGAGTGTTGGTTGGAGATAGCTGGTGGTGGTTGAGTTTTTGGTTGTTTCTACTTATTTTGGATTGATTGGTTATTGATTGATTTATTTTGATTGTTTCTTTGGTACAGAATCCCATCTAGGTGGGCTTCTGTTTTAAGGGGGGGATGTGACAATCCTGGTGGGTCTTTGACCCCTGCTGTTTGTATGCCTGTGTTGCTCTCCCTACTAATTAGGAGATTGTCGGCAGGTGTGGATTGGACCAGGACTGCAGTATATAGAGCCTGCCCAGACAACAGACCGGAGGGGTATTCCATCAAAGTCGCTAACGACAGCAGCGCTTAGTTGATTAAGCCCGGTTAGAACTAGCACCAACTTCCACTTGAGGCTTAAGCTGTTCCATCAACGCAGTTCAGCCGTGCCTTGCTCAGGTTAGTTCAAGCCAGGCTAACGTTATCCTGGATTACGCGCGTTCACGATATATGTAACCAGCCCATAACCGTGAATGTCGAATCATAGATCAAATGTCCGAAAAGGACCGAGCGGGATCTTTTCCAGTGGCGAACAGAAGCTGATTGTGGAGGTCTATGAGGAGTACAAGCATATAATAACTCAAAAAGGGTACACCATAACCATTAATAGAAACAGGGAGGTTGCCTGGCACAAAAATCGGCAATCTGTTGAATGCATAAGTAGTATTAAGCGTAACATATTTTAATTTAATATTGACCATGGATTTGAAAGCAGGGAGATAGTCTCGAGTTAATGTGTCGGACTTGCACCCGGTCGTCCGGGGTTCAATCCCCACGCAATTAGTAATATAGGTAGGAATACTACAGAAATCAAAGAACTTTTCATGCCATATATTTTCCATTTCTTTGAATATTCTTAATTAGGGAATTAATAAAATTAATAAAGGGAATTACAAAATGAAGCCAACGCCAAGATTACTATGAAATACTCTGGACACGAACTCGGGTCGCGCCTATCACAGGCCAAGTGCTAGACCAGGGGTGTCAAATGTCACATTAAGTAACACAATTAATGTAATGCAATTGGCCCGCCGGTATATCGCATTTCAGCATTAATATAATACATCGATTTTATAAAAATGTGTTGAAAAAATAGCCACAGTAACAATAGATAGCAATTCATTTAATTATTTCATTTGCATCGTTTAATCTTAGACCCTTAGTGAAAATATACGCTGTTTGTACTTCATATATGTACATTTATGACAAAATCGTGAGGACTAAGCTTGGTGGAACCTTCTGATGGTACAATTGTTGCTGACAGATGGATTTCTCTGAAACACCGCTCAAGTTAGCCTGACAGTTAACCTGCTACCAACCAGGTTAGTTTGGTCGGATAAGTTGCCATGGTTACTTAGTGGAGATTCCCTTAAGTCACGTTCATGGAACGCAACTCTAGCTGAAAGAAGCCCGGCTAAGCGAAATAAGTGCAGCTTTACGCTTAGCTTGGTTGATGGAATACTCCTATGGCTTCTCCCTCCTCCAGGCATTTGATTTCCTTTGTTCCTTTATTTGTAACACATGGATTGATCTTCGCATGACCTTTTTGGTTACTTTCATTTATACTGACTTGCACCACACTTCTTATTATATTTATTTCAAAATAAATTCAGTTTATGTTGCATGCATAGAGCCAGCATGTCACATATGGGATCCTATGAACCCTATGGCATCCTAAGTTTTAAAGCTGTTTATTACCCTCATGGTGAAAAATAAACATGCAAAATGGTTTAAAATGAAAAAGCTGGTTTATTGTCCATTTGTGTAATTGTTAATAAGATTTCCTTTGTGAGAAAAACTCAAAATGGATGTTTTTACAATTCAATATAATATTCAATATAATATTGACTTAGAATTATTAGTGTGTACAACTAGATTTGTGAAGCTTTCATTGTTATGAAAGACAAGTTATTTGGACCATAACAACTTTGAAATTAGCTGGTACAACTATAACTGTGTGTTCACACCAAAAGACTAATTTTTCGCCTGGTTGCGCTGTCGCCAGTTTTGCTGCGACAAATCATAATCTGTCGCTGTGCAGTCATGTGTGCAGTTATGTCAGGCGAATTTTGTCGTGGAGCAACGGTCCTTCATGCCAATTCAGTCTCATCAACCATGGCCGAGATAACCACCATTGCGTGTCTTTACCTGTTGTGGAAGAGGGAGAGACGTCGGAATGCCCGCCGTTTATGGGTTAATAATATAATCCGGAGGCGCACACAGCTTTGTGCCGTGATATTATATATATTGTATATATTATATTATATAGATATTTATATATTAGAATATATAATATTATATATAGAGCTCTGGGAGTCAACAACGTCAACAATCACTCCTCCATGCTGCGGTTCACTGCAGAGTGCAGGGAACGGTTGGCCCGGCCGGGTGAACTCTGATTGGCTGTTTTACGTTACTTCACCCACGTTACTCACAGGGAGTGAACGCTGATTGGCTGTCTCACGCGAATGCTGCGGCAAAGTTCAAATATTTCAACTTCAGCGAAATTTGTTGCACTGCAAATCCACGTGAACGCGCCCGCCCGTGACAGGGAAAAATGACACGCCGTCAATCAAATCCGCAGGTTTGTGCTGCGACAAATTTCGGCCGATACGCGTCTCTACATTGACTTTGTATTGAAACGTATCGCGCCGCAACGTTTGGTGTGAACACACAGTAAGAATTAAGTTGGCACAACTGTGTGATATTTTCTTCAAAACGTAGAAGTTTGAGTTGACATGAAAACCCAAAAATCCTGTTCAGATAGTTGCCTTGAAATTTCAATTTGAATTCACTTTTTATTTTTTACAATGTAGACGGCTAAATGTGTCTCTTTCACCTGCTTGTCGTTGAAATATCGCAGATTGTACTATAGATTCTGCAAGTTCAATATAGATTATAGTTCAAAAGTCGAATGAATGAGTACTTATGTCTTTTCGATTTCTTACTCTTTGGGCTGTTGTTCGCTGTACACGCTAGCATTCTGCTAATGAATGCTGATTGGTCAGGGACGGATTGCGACTGATTACAACCAGAGACCCTCTTGATGGCATCTGAAGCTGAAGCCAAATCAGAAACATTATCTTAAGGAGGAATTTCCGTCAAAGTTAATTGTTATATATTATATGTATATATATTATATATATATTATATATGCGGAAGTGCCTCAGAACTTGCCGTAAAGCAGGACCTCCGGCAGTGACGTCATCATCTTTTTTAACAGATTTTTAGAACAGTTAAGTGAACTTAAAAAATGCAATATTCAGCTGAGTGTATTCTTTTAGCCCCCCCTTTTGAATGTGACTCTCAAATTACTTGACAAAAAATTACACCCTGAGAAAAGTGGAATTTGAGAGTGAAACCCCGTCGACTCCCATTCATTCTGCACTCACTGGCGAGCACCCTCGCATGGACAGAGATGTCAGTTCAGAAACCGGAAGTCACCAGAGAGTGCCAGTTCTCTTCATATTAGACATTCTCTGTTAAGGCCCACTATGCAGGATCGGCAATTCCTTCGCTGTTTTCTTGGTTTGCGCTCACATTTTTCTCTACAGAGCTCCCCCTACAGCTTCGGAGTAGATATTTTACAACACTGTCATAACAACTAGTTGACGAGCCTCCCCCACCCACTTCTACACTAGCCATGTGCATTTGTTTTCAAAGAAGCCGGCGAATGCGTGGAGCCATGTCCGAGGTAGGTGTTCATAAAGAGTAGACAAGGTTATACATTTTGAAATAGTATATGATAGTGTTGTTACAATAAACATAAATCCATCCTTTTTATAAAGTTGACGGGGAGAATTGTTTTATCTTTGGTTGTTGAATGGAATGATCAGTGTAAGAATTCTGGCCAACATAATACATAACGATAGCATGAACAATTTGTGCAGCAAAGAAAAAGTCTCCCTTTTTCTCTTCTTCTGTTCCTCCAACATTGGGTTTCTCTGTCTCTTTTTAGTCGGCTGATCCATGATGAATGTAACAATCCCTTCGCTACTTGTGTTTATAACTAGCTGGTTCCATGTTTGTGGCTGTGTAGTGCCGTAAAGCAATTTGTTACATCGTGAGACCCGAGACTCCTGCGAGAGTTGGCGGCGGGTCGCCACCACAAACTCACATTTTCTTTTTCTCCGCCCAGATGCGCTAGGGGGAGTCGAACAGCCACCAATCGACCTATAAAGTGTTATAGAACCATCACAATGACTCTTAACCTGAACAATTAAGGTCAATTAAGCAAAAATTTGCATAGTTCCTCTTTAAAGATGCTGTTTAACCAGATCAATTAAGGTAAATTAAGCAAAAATTTGCATAGTTCCTCTTTAAAGATGCTGTTTAACCAGATCAATTAAGGTAAATTAAGCAAAAATTTGCATAGTTCCTCTTTAAAGATGCTGTTTAACCAGATGTTTAAACAGGTGTTTAACCAGAGCATCTCTTCTCTGATTTGTCAGGGAATCCATCCTCAATCCCAAGTGTGCAAAATGCCAAATCTTGGGAGAAGGGTTGTTCGTTTCAGTCATCTTGCTGGCTTCCACTCTCTAAATCCATGTTCAATTAAAAACAAAAATCTGTGCTTAGTGTTTGATCTCATGGCCTCTATCCCCTGTGTTCTTACTCAGGACTCTATCTGTAACCCCACGTTGAAGAGCCTCATCGACCGAGCCCTGGAGGACACGCCCTTCTCCTCCCAACACATCCTCGACTTCCTGTACAACGGCCCGGCCCACGACCGACCTGACGGTGCAGCCCCCTTAGACTGGAGGAACGTTTTCAACCTCACCGACCGGGTCATCCACATGCTGAACCAGTATGGCGATGTGAGTGGACCTTCCAGAACACTAAGAAAGAAATCCAAAAGAAGCAATTACTTTGGTTTCATTTGAGTCTCTTTTCATTTTCTTTTCATTTTCTCCTGGAGCTCCTCCAGTGCGTTCCCCTCCTCTCGGTGAGGCTGACAGTGGGAACAGAATGTGTCCAACAGCGTTCCACTTGAGGTGTCCAGGTCCCTCATGAGACGGGGCTATTCAACCAGTAATCCAGCTGAGCTCTGGCTCCGTCCTGTCACCCTGTTGAACCTGAATACATTCCCCCCAAAAAAGACGGTTGCCAAAACACTTTGCAATACCTTCTTTCTGCCATTTAGATAGCTGTCCCTGGGCTGCCTAATTTGTCCCCCCTTCAGCTCTCTGTGCTCCACCCAGGTGGGCTGGAGGCAAGAGGAACAAACTAGCCGTCAAGGCCTCTTTTGTCTAGCGCTTATGGAGTGGAGGGTATGGGCCCTGAACACTGGCGCTCCTCTCCCCAAGGGCCCTCACAGACACGAGCCAATACATTGGAAGGGACAGATAGATTCACGTCCCCCATAACCCCGTAACTCCACAAGGGGGCCGATGGGGGAGGGGGCGGACGGTTGGCTGGGTCGGATGGCTGGTACTTTTCATGTGTGTGTGTGTGTGTGTGTGTGTGTGAGGGGTGTTTTGTTTTTATGCGGCGGCTCGAAGCGTTTACAGCACTTGAATGTGACAGAGAGCGCGGGAGCGATTGAGGCCGATTAGCTACAGCTGTCACTCCGTGGCCTTCCTCTATGTGGCGGCAACAAAGAGCCACAAGGGGCGGCGGTGCTGATGGCTGCGGAGCCGCGCGCCACTGGCATGCAGGCCTGCGCGGGAAAACAAAACCCCCAGTGTGCTGGGGGATTCCTCAGCGCCATTCATCCTCGCTCAGTAACAGCCCCTCACTGACGCTCTGTGTCCCTGTCCTGTGTGGGATCAGATGCACCGGGAGCACAGGGAACGTTTGGAGTTGCACGCAGGGCAAAAGTGCGCGCGTGTGCGCGTGTGTGGCGTGAGTGGGCGGACAGGCGCGGACAGGCAGACATGTGAGCAGTGAAGCGGTGTGTGTGTGTTGGGTGTTGTGGACTCCTCTTGGGTTCGGGCCCGCCCCGCTTGCACACTAGCCAAGCGTGAATAGCGGTATCAGACACGCTTTGTGGGGATGTGAGGCCACTGCTGAGGGTTCACCACAGATGAGGGTGGCCGCTGAACTCACTCTGAACTGCCCGTTAGAGAGGGGTGTCCCTACGGCCGTCCTGCCCTTGTGGATGCCTCGCATGGAAGCAGATGAGTTTGAAAGGGGGGCAGGCTGGCTTTCAGAGCCAATGTGGGCTGTGTGCTGGAGCGCAGACCTACACACACATGGGCCTCACCACAGCCAGCCATGTGTGTGTAGCTAGGTCTGCGCTTATGACAATTATTTTCATAACTAAAGATGTTGAAACTATGCTGGAGAATAGAAAAGGTTATCATATTGCTAGTTTCAATATTTGTATTATATATTGTAGTTATTATCTATTCCGATTTCAGATTACTTTATTAATCCAAGCAAATTGTTTCTGTTACAATCGCTGCTCTAAAGATATTCAAATGTCAAGATATGAACATGTTTCATTTGAATGCTCCTGGTGATCAGTGATCCTTCCACCATGTTATGGGATGGTGGTTCCCTTCTCCTCCAGTGTTTGATCCTGGATAAGTTTGTGGCACTGCCGGACGAGGAGACAGTCACTCGCCGGGCCCTGGATCTGCTGGAAGAGGGGAAGTTCTGGGCGGGGCTGGTCTTCCTGGACATGGGCCCCTGGGCCAGCAAGGTCCCGCCTCACGTTAAGTTCAAAATCCGCATGGACATTGACGCAGTGGAACGCACCAATAAGATCAAAGACAGGTCAGAATGAAAATAATGATGCTAATTGAGGTTTTAAATCAGTCTGATTAATCACTTCAGTTTGGAGAATTGGGGCTCAAATATTTGGACAAATCATTGGTAATTGATTATTACAATAAAATTCCAATTTCAACAAGGATATGAATGAATCCAGTTAAATAAAGAAGGATACAAAAAACACATTGCATAGACAATTAAACACCAGAAAAGTGACTTGTGTAAATGGATGACATCCCGTTGGCTAGCTGGGAGGCCCTTTCTCTACCCCGCTCTAACTGAGGGTGGTGGTGTTCCCAGAGTATGAGTACCGTGTTCTGACCTAGGTACTGGGACCCAGGCCCCCGCGCCGACCCCATGGACGACCTGCGCTACGTGTGGGGCGGCTTCGCCTACCTCCAGGACATCATTGAGCACGGGGTCATCAACACACACGCCGGTGGGACGCGGCCCGTGGGCGTGTACCTGCAGCAGATGCCCTATCCCTGCTATGTGGATGACCTGTGAGTGACAGGCACATAGACACGCAGACACACACACACGCACACGCGCGCGCGCGCACACACACACACATTTGCACATATATACTGACAAGCAGATAAGTGGAGTATAGAGTAAACACGAGGGGAAGGTTTTTTTTGAAAGATTAACTCATATCCTGCTATTAAGAAGTCTTATATTGTTGACAAGTTAAAGGCTTTTAGAAATCTTACTCTCATAAACTCTGTATGTGGCCTCGGTCTCCAGTCTCAGGCTGAGCCTCCTCTGTATTTGGCCTCTGAGCCTCCTCTGTATTTGGCCTCTGAGCCTCCTCTGTATTTGGCCTCTGAGCCTCCTCTGTATTTGGCCTCTGAGCCTCCTCTGTATTTGGCCTCTGAGCCTCCTCTGTATTTGGCCTCTGAGCCTCCTCTGTATTTGGTCTGCAGCCTCAGGCTTGCCCCTCTCCCATCCTCAGGCTGAGCCTCCTCTGCCTCCAGGTTCATGCTGACTCTGAGTCTCCTCTGACCCTGAGCCTACTCTGACCCTGAGCCTCCTCTGCCTCTAGGTTCATGCTGACTCTGAGCCGCTGCTTCCCCGTGCTGGCGATGCTGGCCTGGGTGTTCTCCGTCTCCATGACGGTGAAGAGCATCGTGCTGGAGAAGGAGCTGCGCCTCAAGGAGACCCTGAAGGCGGCCGGGGTCACCAACGGGGTCATCTGGTGCACCTGGTTCATCGACGGCTTCCTCACCATGACGACCAGCACCGCCTTCCTCACCGCTGTCATCATGGTGAGTGGTGATGATCATCATCATCATCAATATGATAATTATCATTCTCCTCGTCCTGGTCATTTTCATCGCCGCAATTGTCATCATAGTTGTCATCATCATCATCACAATCTTCAGCATCCCAGAATTTATTATTTTGAAGTAGCGATCCCTCATTGGCTTAACCTGCTAGTATTCTAACCATGTGAGGAAAACACCCTGTAGTCTCCTACTTTTGATTCCCACTCGCTATACACAAAGCCCATGACAAAAATACAAAAGAATGACCAAACAATGTAGTGATTGAATCAGCCATGGTCAACATTAAAACCCTGTTGATCCAACACTTAGCTGCTGTTATTCCTGCATGGTTGAATGAACCATTGCTACTGTGGAATATTAGTTCTCAGCTTATTGAATCTGGGCCCAGTAACCCTTGTTTGAGCTATGGAGGGATGTATGTCCACTAACCCTTGTTTGAGCTATGGAGGGATATATGTCCACTAACCCTTGTTTGAGCTTTGGAGCTATATATGTCCACTGCTGAACAACCATCACAACCTCACATTCTTAGTTTTAATTTTACAAATCATGTGGTAATATTTAAACTTGTGTAGTGCTCCATTGCTATTCAATGATTACTGTTCTTCCTGGTTCAATCAAAAACAGTATTGATAGGGGTTGTGTGAGCTTGATATCAGGAAACATAAATGCATTTAGGCACATTGTGATTGCATGACATCAAGCAGGTCCCCGGGTCAATGATCAGCCTCATAGCAGACCTTCTCTCAGGCTCTGACGCTGCTCTTAGGACCCCTGGTGGAGCCTTCTGGAGTTCAGACAGCATTCTGTCTTGTGTGCACACCATTTAAGATAAACCTTCTTCTATATATATTTTGTATGTTTTATGTATATATTTAGCTTTTTATGCCTTGTATGCACAGGGCCGTCATTAGAAGCAGGTAAGTGAGTAGTAGTAGATGACAATGAGGTATGCCTTTGAATCAAGTGTCTAGCAGAAGTTGGAGAGACCGCATGTTTTAAAACTTGACGGTGGGTGGGGCCAGCTTAAACATGAGGATTAGTCTACTTTTCCTTTACAAGAGTTAGGAATAGATACGACTGTAGTGAGCGTCTCCCCATGTTGGCAACAAATAGGCAGCAGTGGTTGATGCAGTCAACGGACATGAGCACTTCTTAAGTCCACCATTCAATAAGAAAAGTCAACGCTATGTCCTGATATTAAATACTGTCAACCCTGCATGTCCTTGATATCCCCCCTCCCGCACCCATGCCCCTCTCCCTACCCCAACCCCGCACCCATGCCCCTCACCCTACCCCCACCCGGCTCCCATGCCCCTCACCCTACCCCAACCCCGCACCCATGCCCCTCACCCTACCCCCACCCGGCTCCCATGCCCCTCACCCTACCCCCACCCGGCTCCCATGCCCCTCACCCTACCCCCACTTCGCACCCCAGGGAGGCCGGGTGCTGCACTACAGTGACCCCCTCATCGTCTTCCTCTTCCTGCTGAGCTTCTCTACGGCCACCCTGGCGCAGTGCTTCCTGCTGAGCGTGTTCTTCAGCCAGGCCAACGTGGCGGCGGCGTGCAGCGGCGTGATCCACCTGGCCCTCTACCTGCCCCACCTACTCTGCTTCGCCTGGCAGGACCGTGTCACCCGCGACATTAAGATTCTGGTGGTAGGTCTCTGGACCGGGGGCTCTCTGGTTCAGATACACCCATGATTAAGTGGGAAATAACAATCTGAGATGGACCTGAAATAAATAAAGTAAATAAAATGGGAATCCGATCATTTTGGCAAAACAGCAAGTGCTTAACAGGAACATATAAAGTATATATATTTATATTTACAGCATATATATACTGTATATCTCATTGGCTACTGCAGAAACAATGAAATGGTTTGCTGGCGTTTAAAATTGTGTGGCTAAGGAACTTGGGAATCACCTTTACAAGGCAGGTCCATGTGTGTTAAAGTCGCTGGCCAAGACGCTGTCAAAGTTATACTATATATTTTTTTGTGAATCTGTAGATGCATTTATATTAAAAAAGCCTTTTTGTGTGTGTGTTCCAACAGAGCCTTCTGTCCCAGGTGGCATTTGGCCTGGGCACAGAGTACCTGTCCCGCTATGAGGAGCAGGGCCTGGGCCTGCAGTGGGACAACATGGGCACCAGCCCCCTGGAGGGGGACGAGTTCTCCTTCCTGTCCTCCATAGGAATGATGAGCCTGGACACACTGCTGTACGCCGTGCTGGCCTGGTACCTGGACCATGTCTTCCCTGGTCAGCACACACTACCTTAACTACAGAAACACATCACCTGCTGTCATGGAGCGACTGGCAGACACAAACAGTTACCATTCTGGTAACCATTCCCTCTACCATTCGGGTAGAGGGAAGCCTGATGCATTACAAAGAGAACACAGGCACAGAATGTACAGACATAAGGGATTTACTGAAGACACAAAGAATATATAAAGGCAGGCAAGGCAGGGACAAGATGACGGGGCAGGCAGCTGACTTAGAGCAGTTGTTTAGCAACAGTTTGGTAGTGTGGACTGAGGTGTGCTCGCTATGGGGGTAGGTAGTCAGACAGGTAGTCAGACAGGTGAGGGGACAGTCACAGACAGGTAGTGGGACAGAAGAGGGGTCGGCCACAGACAAGTAGTCAGACAGGTGAGGGGTCAGACACAGACAGGTGAGGGGTCAGACACAGACAGGTGAGGGGTCAGACAGGTGAGGGGTCAGACACAGACAGGTGAGGGGTCAGACACAGACAGGTGAGGGGTCAGACACAGACAGGTGAGGGGTCAGACACAGACAGGTGAGGGGTCAGACAGGTGAGGGGTCGGACACAGACAGGTGAGGGGTCAGACAGGTGAGGGGTCGGACACAGACAGGTGAGGGGTCAGACAGGTAGTCAGACAGGTGAGGGGTCGGCCACAGACAGTAGTCAGGCAGGAGAGGGGTCAGCCACAGACAGGTGAGGGGTCAGACACAGACAGGTGAGGGGTCAGACAGGTGAGGGGTCAGACAGGTGAGGGGTCAGACACAGACACGTGAGGGGTCAGCCAGGTGAGGGGTCAGACACAGACAGGTGAGGGGTCAGACACAGACAGGTGAGGGGTCAGACACAGACAGGTGAGGGGTCGGACACAGACAGGTGAGGGGTCGGCTGCAGACAGGTAGTCAGACAGGTGAGGGGTCAGACAGGTAGTCACTTTCCCTTTCCGTAACCCTTACCGTTTAAACAAATAAACAATCAAATGTGGCCAAGCAGCAAGCCCAGAAACTGGATGTTGATGATGATGACAGGCCAGAGCCATTTTGGACATTTCATCAATGGTTGATTAATACAATAACATTTATGCTGCTTTGGACGTTTTTACTTCATTGAAAATGGTAGCGGTAATGTGCACTTATGGTCTGGTTATGGTTATCTTTGGAATAAATAAATATTTTCAAACACCCTTCCAAAACCTGGCTAAAATCTGGCAATGATTCTAATTTCTTTCATCATATAAGGACCTCTGCAGTGCTGTAGCAGAATGATGAAAAAAATATGTAATCTCTGCAACTCGGTAGAGGCTGGATGGAAAAACAGATCAAAAGGAATGGATGGTTCAGGGCAGACTCTGAGATACTGATATTCTTAGTATCAGTATCTCTATCACAGTTTGGTAGTGTGGACTGAGGTGCAAAAGACTCAAAACTCACCTGTACAGAGTTCACCTAGACTCTGCATAGCCATCCAATCCCCCCCTCCCACTTTTGTATGTTGTACGTCCTGGCACTTAATGTACGCACTTAATGTCCGCACTTACTGTATGTTGTATTTATTCATAGTACTTAATTGTGTAGCATCTGCATTAGCTGGCTATCAATGCTGTTTACGGGGAATGGGTTAACCTAGCGATTGTTAGTACTTGCACTTGGTTCTATGAACCAAATCTTTACTGTACGGACAGCAATATATTGTTTCACTTCTTATGACAAATGTACTTATTGTAAGTCGCTTTGGATAAAAGCATCTGCTAAATGCCCTAAATGTAAATGTAAATGAAAATAGTGACACGTATCTCAGATGTATTGGGGTTATTTGTTTGTATTTGACTTGTTGTCTCACACTCTCACAACTGTCTCTCTGCTGTGACAAGATCCTTGACTGCAGTAGAACGATTCAAGGGCTCAGTGTGGAGGGTTAGATTGAGCTAGGAGAGGGCACATGAATACATCTGGGTGACTTTGTTCATGGTATGGTTCAGTCCTGGACTGTACTAAGGCTCAGAGCCCCTGAGGGTTGTAGTTTGGGAAACTACGGAGCCCAGGAGGTGACATCAGAGTATTTTTTTTATAAAGCGCACATGCGTTTTAAGTAAGTCGCATACACGCTTTACTAAGGCGTGTGGGCTTAACTTGCCCCCTACACTTTTTCATTGATCAGACAGCGCCATGGACAGAAGCGTTATGCATTCACCTGAGAATTAATTCTGCTCTGTTTTGCTGAATTAACAAGATATCTCAAAATCCCAAGAGAAGCTCTGCTTCACTTAAGAGCTCTTTTTTATTTCATAGAAGCAAACGTGTCCCAGCTGTTTAGTTTAATCCAGTTTTGTTTTAGTTTATATTTGCGATGTTGGGAGATACTTGTGTCCTTAAATAAAATTTATGGCATTGTTGTTAGTTTGTTTGCACCTCAGGACTTTGGGGTTGTTTGATGTTCTGATCTGATGTTCTGATCTGATGTTCTGATCTGAAGTTCTGATCTGAAGTTCTGATCTGATCAACACCCCAGTGTGTGTGGAGGGTGAAGCTCTGTCTGAGTGGCCATGTTTTTAATGTCCGCGTCCGTTAGGTAGGGTTAGGCTCCGTAGGAAACTGTTGACTGCATGCCAAGTGCGGCAGCTTTTCACCAGAGTACTTAACATGTCAGCCTTACTTAAAGCACACTTTATAAAAAAAAACTCCAATGTCACCTCCCGTGCTCTGTACCTTGCTTATGTTTTGCAAGAAACAATCCACCACTGACAATCATTTTACATCTATCAGGACGACACTAAAGAAGCAGTATTTAATAAATAAATAAATGATATTAAACCCTTGATGATTTCAACAATAGAAGTAGCTGATATGCCTTTATCTTCCACCTTCAGGCACTAGAGACGTTGTGTTTTGTAACAAAACCTGCACTCATATCTGCCACTTGGAAATATAATAATATACATTGATTCAATATAGATATATATATTTTTTTGACTTTGTGATTTTCTTTTATTTATACAGGACAGTATGGAATTGGTCGGCCTTTTTATTTTCCAGTACTTCCATCTTACTGGGTGACCAGTGTGACACCAAGGCCAGGTAAGCTTTATCTTTTGAGCTTATTTGTTTTGTATAATTGTGATAATTGTGGCAAGCCCTAATTCTCTTGTGACTTTGTTACTTTAGAGCTTGCGGAACTCTGTTATCTAGTTAATTTCAAAATGGCTGCTATCTAAATAGCAGTTAGACATTCCTGGAGAGTGTGACGTGTCCCTCCCTGCTGGCTCCTCAGGTGCTCCGCTGCAGAAGGGTTTCAGCCTCCCCAACGAAGAGCCCGGGCAGGAGAGGCCCCGGGGCCCGGCTCAGGCCCCTGGGGAGCCAGGCTCCGGTGAGCATGCGGACGGGCTGGACCCGATTGAGAAGGGGCCATGGGGCCCGACGACTGGGGAGAGGAAAGACAGAAAGGAAGCCAATGGTAGATATAATATAGTTAGAATATTCACTATAGCACAGCTTTTTATCCCAAGCTACTTAAAGGTGCTCGAACACTGCCCCAACAAACACCACCAGAACGTCAGAAAGTTGTGTGAGCCTCTCTCTGTCACTCAACACGCAATACTCACTGCAGCTGACTGCTCATTCACCATCATCTACAGTATATGTCATATATGCTGTTACATTTCAAATAGAAGGTAATGTCTCACCAAAACACACACTCATCATTCATTCTCTTGCCATTATTAAATTGACTTTCAATGTGGCTCTTATACGTACAAAAACAACAACAATATTTATTTATTTTCTCGTTCATATTTTGACTCTGTGAGAACATTGGTTCCTACCCCCTTCCAATCACATTCACTGCATGGGAACCCAATGCCCCTGGGTGTTTGCATTCACTGGCATGTCAGAACACGTGCAAAAATACACACACACAGACACACACAAATGTGCTGCCAACATTTCTCCTTCCTCTGAGCTAGGTTAATAAGTGACAGGAGCATTTTAGCCCTCTTCACCATTGTGAAGAGGGCTAAAATGTGGCATTCCAAACTTCTGATCTCATCCAAGGTCTTTCAAACACATCAGACTCTGAATCAAACCGCGACTGTGTCTCACATCTAAGAGCGCAAGGAAGGCAGGAGGTTCTCAACTTTAAAAACTTCTAACATTTATTTCTTAAGAACTCTAATTTAGTTTAAATTTAATCTTTTGTTGCATTGAAAGTTGAAGAGTTAATAATAAGAGTTAAGAATACAATCAAGAAAATATGTAAGATCTTACTTACGATTTTTCATAAGGGGAAACATATAAACGTTCTTCAGATATAATTTGGTGAAACACAATTTTTCTTAACTTTCTTTATAATCCAATTTTCACAAAGAAACAGCAGAACAGATATTTTAGTTTTTATGAATTCACCCCGGATTTACTATTGCTTATTTGATTACAGTCTCAAAAATACCACAGTATCACACAGTATCAGTGTGTTTAAAGTGTAAACAACAAGTCAAAGGCATGGTTGGTCATGTTCTGGGGTTAGATAAGTACATGCCTTGTAATGATAAGAAATGGGCAGATGATGGGCAATGATTCCTTCATGGGCAGAAAGAAAAATCTATTCACTTTTTGTGGCTGTAGTAGCAGCAATTGAAATATAAAGATTAAACCATATGCAATTGTTTCATCAACTGCTGTAAACAAAGTCTGACTGGCCAACATTATTTTCTTCCCAAAACCTTTCTGCTCTACTGTTATTAAGTTATTTCAGAGCAAAAGAGAATTTGTTGAAAGGGATCATCCTTTGCACACTAATATTTATCATAAGAAGTAAACAGCAAGAACAGGAGTCGGGGCGGTTGTGAAGGAAACTAAATTTATGTTAGAAAAGAGTGCCCTCTAGTGGAAATGTCCACCATCATGGATTTAAGAGGTTACCAATTCTATTATACATCCATGGCAATTTTAAATTTACTTTAAAAGGTAAAACTATTTGCGTAAGGTCTATCCGTAAATTATAGCAGACCATGCTGCTATGCTATACATTGATGTTGTCCCCCTAAAGGTTTTTATTAAAAGAAAAATTTTGACCACATACAGTACAATCTACCTGTGAAAAGTAATGTATAATCATCCAAGCTGTTTTATCCAATCCCTGTATCACATTACATTGACACATTTCAAAATGGTGACTATTTGCTTTCCTCTTGCATTTTATCAACTGTAACGTTGTAAACCACTTTTTGTCTCATTGTCACCATGATGTTCTGTTATTTTAATCAATGATTAACTTTTGGAGTTAAATATTACCAAAAGCACGGAGTGAGTCTTAGTCCAGCAGTGTAGCTTTTAAAACTGGCCATGGACAGCACTTTGTTACAATGCTATAAAAGATGCATGATAAACTCTATCAACTCTCTCTATGTTACATGAGTTTACATGTGTGTGTGCTGGTCCCAGGCCAGTCTCTCTTCGAGGCCGAGCCAGACGGCCTGATGGAGGGGGTGTGTATCCGAGACCTGGTGAAGAGGTTCGGCTCGGGGTCCCCGCCTGCCGTGGACGGCTTGAGTCTCAGTTTCTACGAGAGCCAGATCACCGCCTTCCTGGGCCACAACGGGGCTGGGAAGACTACCACCATGTAGGCTGCCCACACACACACAGGCCCACACAGACCACCACTATGAAGGCCACACACAGGCCCACACAGACCACCATCATGAAGGCCACACACACACACAGGCCCACACAGACCACCATCATGAAGGCTGCCGTGGCACACACAGGCCCACACAGACCACCACCATGTAGGCTGCCCACACACACAGGCCCACACAGACCACCACCATGTAGGCTGCCCACACACACACAGGCCCACACAGACCACCACCATGTAGGCTGCCCACACACACAGGCCCACACAGACCACCACCATGTAGGCTGCCCACACACACAGGCCCACACAGACCACCATCATGTAGGCTGCCCACACACAGGCCCACACAGACCACCATCATGTAGGCTGCCCACACACACACAGGCCCACACAGACCACCATCATGTAGGCTGCCCACACACACAGGCCCACACAGACCACCACCATGTAGGCTGCCCACACACACACAGGCACACGCATGCAAGCATGCATGCATATACACACAAGCACACACAAGCTTGCATGCGCTGGCAAAGACGCTGAATCATCAGTTGGTTGCGATACATCAGCGCTTTTCAGCAATACTTTTGAATGATTTTTCAACATATTTTCAATGTAGCAGACTCTGCTACTCAGGCAATTCTGTTGCTGTTTCCAGATTTGCCTGTCCGTTCATGGACACTATATACCCCCTCATAATGTGATGTGGAAGTATAAAAATGCACACAGCTCTGCAAAGATCCACATCGTGTCTCCAGGTCACTACGTGGATCTTTGCAGACATACTGTACATGTACAGTAAATCAAGCTTAAACATCAGACTTGGTTAACTGTTAACGGTTTACTGTTGCTAATTTAACGGCGAATAAGTGACTCTTGCACCCGACACAAATCTAAAATGGGTTGGTCTGAAACCTGTAGGTGTGTTTTGGGTGTAACGTGCAATAAACCAATGAGAGTTCCACCTGCCATCCCCTTTAAGAGCCAGCGCATTTGACTTGGCGAGTTGATATTTTGACAGCGGGTTTGCAGTCTCCGCTGAGACAGATGCATGACCACATGACCACATTTCAAACTTCAAATGGCTCAGTTTATGGCCAAATATTAGGCCTAATTCACACATGGAATAGCGTTTTCTTCTCCAACTTCAGAAACACTGAGTCGTCATGTACATTTTGGCAAAGAGAACTTAAAGGGGTAGTTCAGGATTTTGGACATCGGGTCTCCTTTCCAAGTGAGCCAGTGTGTTATTTATCATTGGAGTCTGTTTTCAACACTTTTCATTCAGTCCTTCTAGTTGCAGAAATTGCTGGTGCTAGGCTAGCGCAAGTCGAGGGGAACTGCTAGCCTCCCAATAAAAACTGTTTTACACCCTCCCGAGGCAAACCAATTATAATGCCCGACTATCGATGTAAATGTCTATGTTGATAGAATAGTGTTAGAAATAAACTTACCCTTGCATCGCATTGCATTTAGTTTATAATCCCTGTAGTTGGAAGCAAGCTACGGCAGCGGCAGACTGATATTACCTGGAGTGCGCTTCTCTGTTTACCTTCTGCTGTAGTGAATTGGTTGCTACACCGGAGCAAAGTGAAATTCCGCCGCTGCTGAGAAAGTAGTCCCTCAAAATGTAATGCGATTATTGTGATACAAGGATAGTTTTATTTCTAATATTATTCTATCAACATAGACATTTACACCGATAGTTGGGCATTATAATTGATTTGCATCGGGTGTACTTTGGAGTGGGTAAAACAGTTTTTATTGGCAGGCTAGCAGTTCTCCTCGACTTGCGTTAGCCTAGCACCAGCAATTTCTGCAACTACTGAATGAAAAGTGTTGAAAACGGTCTCCAATGATAAATAACCGATGTCCAAAATCCTGAACTACCCCTTTAACACATAGATGATATGCGGACGCGGTCCTGTGGCCGCAACTGTGGGTCTATTTAATGATATGCGGCAATACATTAATAAACATTGTTTGTTATCAGTATTGTATACATTATCGTTATCGACTTGTGTTCATAATATGCATGTGTCCCCCCGTTAATATACATCGCCATGGACTGTTTTATGTGTTATGAGTCTAAGTCTAAACAGACGCACACACACACGCGCCAAGCATCACCCGCATTCATTCATTCTTTTAAACACTCACTCACGGTAAAACTATGTTTTCTCACGATCAAATACTCATCAATCCTAAAAGTTATGGGCTTGTATACGATGTCTGTGTCAATAAAATATGTGTTTGCTGTACAGTGTTTGCAGATGCATTGATTTAAAAGTAGTTCTTACCGCTATATCAGCTGTTCTTTCCCAAATAATTTAACCTTCCATTTACCCTAAAACTAGATTTAGTTTTGGAAGGCTGGGATATACTTTGCTTGTGAGAACGTCGTGAAAACACTCATAGCTAACGAGGACTCCAGGGGTACTCATAGGGTGCTAAGAGCATCGTTACTATAGCCTCAGTGGAGTCACCAGCTGGACATCCAATACCACGGAATGTCCAGCTGGCGCAATTTCGCAATACCCCAAAAACAGTGGTTACCGCCGATCTATTACTCATACACTACTGGTAAATTTAAACAGCAAAGACAGAGACATGTTAGAAGTCAACAACAACATAATTTATTACAGCAATTTCGTTTTTGTTGCGATTGTTTGCCATAAAGCACTGTAGGCGCTGAGGTGAGGCTGTGATGAAGTTCACTATTTATTGGACCGTGTCTAGACAGTTACAAACATCCCTGACCTTAGTGGAGTGCACAATTGGCAAGTTGAGAGTGTGGTTTCTGCAGTGAATGTAGACTGCTGCGGGAAACTGTGCTGTGATGCGTGCCTTTCCCACATTGTTCATGATGCAATGACCATCGTTCACTCTCTCTCGTTCTCTCGCTCTCTCGCTCTCTATCTCTTTCCTCTCTATACCGTAGGTCTATCCTGACTGGCATGTTTCCTCCCACCTCGGGGACAGCCACCATCTATGGGAGGGACATCCACACGGACATGGACACCATCCGCCTGTCCCTGGGCATGTGTCCCCAGCACAACATCCTCTTCCAGGAGTAAGACCCCGGCTGTAGGCCAGACCCTTACTAAGAGCTTCTGATTAAAGAGCTCTATCGTTCCTGCCTAGATTCAGATACTGTATGTGGCATCTCGTTCACCCCTGAATTGTACTGTTGATATTGACAAGATCTTGCATAATTTAGCTTGAAAAACAATCTTAATATCATATGTTTTAGGGTCCCGGTACATTGACCAGGTACTCTTTCATGGCCCTTATGTATGGAGAGCTGCTGAAGCTGCTACGATTGAAAAGAATGAAATGTAAATGAAAAGTTTTGTCTATTGATTTCCTTCTATTCCTCCAAGCCACCTGAATGGGTGGAGTCTATTTTCCCTCCTGGCCGTGAAGCCAAGGGAGTGACCAATTACCGTGCACTAACATTACGGTGACGGGGAAGCTATAATTATAATTATTAATTAATACTTGATCTCCCATACTTGTCTGTCTGTGTTAGCATGACGGTAGCAGAGCACATCCTCTTCTACTCCCTGCTGAAGGGCCGCGACGCCAAGGAGGCCCAGGAGGAGGTTGAGGACATGCTCCGGAACCTGGCGCTGTGCCACAAGAGAACCGAGCTGGCCCAGAACCTCTCAGGTCTGTCCTGGGGGTCAGGACCTCTCAGGTCTGTCCTGGGGGTCAGGACCTCTCAGGTCTGTCCTGGGGGTCAGGACCTCTCAGGTCTGTCCTGGGGGTCAGGACCTCTCAGGTCTGTCCTGGGGAAGATGCACTCCCCTACCATGTATATCCATGGGACATGGCCCGTCGTTAATTGTCTATTCACAAGCGATAAAGCCATCAACCACAACCCACACTCTGTGAATGACAGCGATGAATGAAACAATATCTGTTATTGGATATAGTATGGTTTATGTTTTAATTAAGGCTTTTAACACACTACACTCCAGGGTTGTGTTACCGCGACCTTACTTACATTCAGTGAGTACTGGCGGGCCATACGGACTCGTAGTGAATTTAATTTCCTGGTTTTAAGAACTTCTATCGACCAAGTGCCACGAGCAGCCATTAGTGCGGGGGCTCCCCTGTGGAATAGGGGAACCATGGAAACAAATCAGACCATAGGTCACAGTAGTGATTAGAAGATATTAGCACTCATCTGTCACAATCATCAATGTCCATTGAATTTAAATATCTTCATTTGGGGGCTTTTTCCATATATTTTTTCCAGCAAATGTTGATCACTTGATAGTGTATCAAGTGATAAATCAGAAGAATAAAAATAAAAAATATATATTTTTGTAACCCTGGATCAAATAATATATTATGGAATAAGGAAGCAATTAATGAAGATGCCATTTGAGTTAATGCAGAAAACCACTAGCAGCAGCTCAGTGTCAGTCATTGTGTCTTATTGTTCAGATCTCTGGGAAGTATGGGGCAAACTTTTTTGCCACGTTGGAACGTCGTGAACGACACCTCATGACGCTCTGATGATTCTACTTCCTTTCGGCAACTGTGGCCAGATTTTGCTAACAGAGTTGCCCAGTTGGTGACGTATTGTTTACTAGTGACGCGCATGAACATGGCGGACCACAAGGAAAAAAATTTGAAAGTTTTACTCAATGTAAAATAATTAACTATTATATCACATATTTGTGCCATGTCTACACTTTACTATTGATGAAGTTGTAACTGTCTGTTGGCATCGACTTTGCTCAGTTTTAAACGTTGTGTACTGGTAAACCAGCTCTAGATAAGGGCAAGTGTAGCCTTCCATACAGTGGCAATACAATGTGCTTCTCATAAATAAAAGCAAAAGGACAGTAGGTGATAGGCTGCAAACACAGAACCTATGTTCCATGCCCAACAGATGGTGGCGGTAATCCTGTTGGTGTGATATATACCGCTGACAAAAAATTACTTTTAGATTCCGAACGCAGTGCACATGAACGCTGTCACAAACAGAGTAAGCGTTAGCGTAATCACTGACGAGGCGTCTCGTTATTACAAGGACACATGAATGGCACATCAGATAATTGCTACATGTACCATGCCACGGGCAACACAGCTAATGCTACCATATATTCATCAAAGTACTCAAGTTATCTATCTACCATGTTATCTATCAAATAACTGGGCATGGGACTCAAATACACAATGACATTAAAAGTGAATTGAATATTGTGGAAGCTCATTTCCAAAGTCATATCATTCACCTATTCACCATTATGCCAATTATTTCAAGAAAATATCAAAATAAATCAAATCACTTCTTCTGTGGCTCTTGCTGCGCAGTAATTTGTAAAATCCACATTCAAATGGACATGTTAACCAGCTCCACAAATTATTCAGCTAGTAAACATGTCTACATGCTTTCTGTTTCTGAATATACTGACCTTCTTTTCACAGGGGGCATGCAGAGGAAACTGTCTGTTGCCATGGCGTTTGTGGGTGGGGCCAAGGTGGTGATCCTGGACGAGCCCACGTCGGGCGTGGACCCCTACTCCAGACGCTCCATCTGGGACCTGCTGCTTAAGTACCGTGAAGGTAAAGCCTCCTTCTTATACCTCCATGGTAAAGCCTCCTTATACCTCCATGGTAAAGCCTCCTTATACCTCCATGGTATTGCCTCCTTATACCTCCATGGTAAAGCCTCCTTATACCTCCATGGTAAAGCCTCCTTATACCTCATTGGTAATGCCTCCTTATTCCTCCATGGTAAAGCCTCTTCTTATACCTCCATGGTAAAGCCTCCTCTTATACCTCCATGGTAAAGCCTCCTTATACCTCCATGGTAAAGCTTTCTTATACCTCCATGGTAAAGCCTGCTTATACCTCCATGGTAAAGCCTCCTTCTTATACCTCCATGGTAAAGCCTGCTTATACCTCCATGGTAAAGCCTCCTTATACTTCCATGGTAAAGCCTCCTTCGTATTCCTCCATGGTAAAGCCTCCTTCGTATTCCTCCATGGTAAAGCCTCCTTTGTATTCCTCCATGGTAAAGCCTTCGTATTCCTCCATGGTAAAGCCTTCGTATTCCTCCATGGTAAAGCCTCCTTCGTATTCCTCCATGGTAAAGCCTTCGTATTCCTCCATGGTAAAGCCTTCGTATTCCTCCATGGTAAAGCCTCCTTCGTATTCCTCCATGGTAAAGCCTCCTTCGTATTCCTCCATGGTAAAGCCTCCTTCGTATTCCTCCATGGTAAAGCCTTCGTATTCCTCCATGGTAAAGCCTCCTTCGTATTCCTCCATGGTAAAGCCTTCGTATTCCTCCATGGTAAAGCCTTCGTATTCCTCCATGGTAAAGCCTCCTTCGTATTCCTCCATGGTAAAGCCTCCTTCGTATTCCTCCATGGTAAAGCCTTCGTATTCCTCCATGGTAAAGCCTCCTTCGTATTCCTCCATGGTAAAGCCTTCGTATTCCTCCATGGTAAAGCCTCCTTCGTATTCCTCCGTGGTAAAGCCTTCGTATTACTCCATGGTAAAGCCTCCTTCGTATTCCTCCATGGTAAAGCCTTCGTATTCCTCCATGGTAAAGCCTTCGTATTCCTCCATGGTAAAGCCTTCGTATTCCTCCATGGTAAAGCCTTCGTATTCCTCCATGGTAAAGCCTTCGTATACCTCCATGGTAAAGCTTTCGTATACCTCCACGGTAAAGCCTCCTTTGTATTCCTCAATGGTAAAGCTTTCGTATACCTCCATGGTAAAGCCTTCTTATACCTCCATGGTAAAGCCTTCTTATACCTCCATGGTAAAGCCTCCTTCTTATTCCTCCATGGTAAAGCCTCCTCTTATACCTCCACGGTTAAGCCTCCTTATACCTCCATGGTAAAACCTTCTTATACCTCCATGGTAAAGCCTCTTCTTATACCTCCATGGTAAAGCCTCCTCTTATACCTCCACGCTTAAGCCTCCTTCCTATACCTCCATGGTAAAGCCTGCTTATACCTCCATGGTAAAGCCTCCTTCTTATACCTCCATGGTAAAGCCTGCTTATACCTCCATGCTAAAGCCTCCTTATACCTCCATGGTAAAGCCTCCTTCGTATTCCTCCATGGTAAAGCCTCCTTCGTATTCCTCCATGGTAAAGCCTCCTTTGTATTCCTCCATGGTAAAGCCTTCGTATTCCTCCATGGTAAAGCCTTCGTATTCCTGCATGGTAAAGCCTCCTTCGTATTCCTCCATGGTAAAGCCTTCGTATTCCTCCATGGTAAAGCCTTCGTATTCCTCCATGGTAAAGCCTTCGTATTCCTCCATGGTAAAGCCTCCTTCGTATTCCTCCATGGTAAAGCCTCCTTCGTATTCCTCCATGGTAAAGCCTTCGTATTCCTCCATGGTAAAGCCTTCGTATTACTCCATGGTAAAGCCTTCGTATTCCTCCATGGTAAAGCCTTCGTATTCCTCCATGGTAAAGCCTTCGTATTCCTCCATGGTAAAGCCTTCGTATTCCTCCATGGTAAAGCCTTCGTATTCCTCCATGGTAAAGCCTCCTTCGTATTCCTCCATGGTAAAGCCTCCTTCGTATTCCTCCATGGTAAAGCCTTCGTATTCCTCCATGGTAAAGCCTTCGTATTACTCCATGGTAAAGCCTTCGTATTCCTCCATGGTAAAGCCTTCGTATTCCTCCATGGTAAAGCCTCCTTCGTATTCCTCCATGGTAAAGCCTCCTTCGTATTCCTCCATGGTAAAGCCTTCGTATTCCTCCATGGTAAAGCCTTCGTATTACTCCATGGTAAAGCCTTCGTATTCCTCCATGGTAAAGCCTTCGTATTCCTCCATGGTAAAGCCTTCGTATTCCTCCATGGTAAAGCCTCCTTCGTATTCCTCCATGGTAAAGCCTCCTTCGTATTCCTCCATGGTAAAGCCTTCGTATTCCTCCATGGTAAAGCCTTCGTATTACTCCATGGTAAAGCCTTCGTATTCCTCCATGGTAAAGCCTTCGTATTCCTCCATGGTAAAGTCACCCTGAGCTCTGCACACAGCAGCAGTCCTCTACCAGTTTGTTAACGCATAATAAACGAGGCTCGACTGACCTCAAGTGCTCAGACTATATGAAAATCCAATGAGTAAGCCTTAGTACAAAGAAGGAAAAAGAAAAAACATATGAATTTGATTGACTTATCCCTTCTTCCTCATCTTGATAATGTCTCATCATACCTTTCATCCGCATTGTTCAATGGTATTTCTTTCTGTTAAGTCTCTCCCCTCCCCTCCCCTCCCCAGGGCGCACGGTGATCCTGTCCACGCACCACATGGACGAGGCCGACCTGCTGAGCGACCGTGTGGCCATCATCTCCCGCGGCCGCCTCCACTGCTGCGGCTCGCCCCTCTACCTCAAGAACCTGCTGGGAACAGGCTTCTACCTCACACTGGTGCGCCGCCGGAAGCATGAGGCCCCCAAGGTCAGACACACGCACAGGAGCGCGTGCACGTGTGTGTGTGTGTGTGTGTGTGTGTGTGTGTGTGTGTGTGTGACAGATAACCTATATGAATAACTGTGTGTCTTTCTACAATGAGGTGTTATCATTTGGATTTTTGGAAATGGAGTGCACAAACTTCTGCGACGGTCCATGTGTTTGACTGCGTGACACCAAAAGGCTACGAAGCCGACAGTGGATACAAGCCTGCATCTTTGAGATGCATTTTTTATATGTAGGGTCCTTCTCATTGGGATCGCCTCCGATGGTGAGAACCTTACAAAGGCTGTTGTCTCCTGTAGTTGGAGGGAGAGCTTCTCTAAGACTGCAAGGGAAGCTTGGCTTCCTCTAAAATTTCAAAGATGGAATGGTTAAATATATACTGTTGTGTTAACATTTCATTTACTAAAAATGCGTTACAACATGTCGTCCATCTCGAAGACGAGTTTGTTCAGAATCAGCTGCTTATCGCAGGTCAACTGACTCGATTTCCTTCTCATACATTCCCATAGCTTCACAGTGCATTTTCCTGTTCAGCTCAGCATCCATCGACTTCAATGGGGCTGCATAGAACAGCTTTTTTAGTGCGTCGAAAGTCGACGGCCATTGGATAATGCTACGATTTTGTCCCTCCCATGGACACTGAGTGTCTCTGGGGGTGAATGGAGGAGTGGGCTGGCCTGGACGCTGGGCTTCTGCGTGATGATTGGAGGGTCTACGAAAGACTGAGTTGCCATTTGATTGACAGCAATTTTGAACTATAAAATGTTGCCAGAGCTCTCTTTAGTCCTCATCGCGGATTTTGCAAGCGAGTCGAAAGACAAACTGCAACCTATTTCTTGATATTTGCTTGCCGAAATTCTGAGACAATTTTCATCTTACATTTCATACACTTATACACACAATTCCTTGTTTCAGTTTAACATAATTCCCACATTTCCTTGTTCAAGTTTAATATTGTTTTGGTAGTTGGCCATTACTTTGAATCAGGGAGCCTGAGGTCTGAACTTCAAGTCCTGTATTCAGATCAGGACTTGCAGGGTGGCAGGGGAAAGCTGTGTGATTAGTTGGTGTTCCTTAAAGACATTGGACAGTGCAATTCCTCAGCTTTACAAACTGTTCTCATTAGTGGCAACAATTTGAGCTACATCTGCAGGTGTAGAAAGGAGCTTCTCCTGTTTAAAGAGGCTCAAGTCCTACACCCGTAACACAATGGGCTATGGCCGTTTAAGCAGCCTAGCTCTGCTGGCCATTGAGAGGAACAGAGAGCAGAATTTACATATAAATAAATTGACAATTTATATGATGTAGGCCGAAAATGAGCTTCCCCTCTTTGAAAGACCAGCAGCCACCACTGCTCAGGAGGTAGAGCGGTTTGGCTGGTAGGTTGCTAGTGTCAAGTTATCCCTGAGCAAGACACCTAACCCTAGTTACCTACTCTCGAGCTTGAGCTGGCTGTCGCCTTGCGTGGTGGACTCTGCCGTCGGTGTGTGAATGTGTGCATTAATGGTTGAATGTTAGGCAATATTGTAAATTGCTTTAAGTTGCCACTGGTTAGAAAAGCACTATATAAATGAAGTCCATTTACATTCTGCTCCTGGTGACATCTCACTCCCCTGCAGGCCGGGAGCGACTGCACTGACGACTGCTCCTGTAAATGTTCCAAGTGCTCCCAGCTACGGGAGGAGCAGGGGTCGGCGGCGGAGGACCAGATGGACGGTGTGGAGGCTCTAATTTAGTCGCCTTGTAAACTCTGGTTTCTTGGAAAAAGTTCCTTCAGGGTCCTTCTATTCAGTCTGAGACTAGACCACCATAGCAAAGTACTTATCTACACTTCCATAGTTGAAGCTTTTGACAGGATGTTCTTATGTGTAATCTTTCTATTGATTTGGCTGGTCCACAAACAGGCGACGTGGAGCACATCACCAGCCTGGTGAGGCGTCATGTGAGTGAGGCCAGTCTGGTGGAGGCGGTGGGCCAGGAGCTCACCTACCTGCTGCCCCAGAGGGACTTCCAGCCCCGGGCCTACGCCAGCCTCTTCAGAGAGCTGGAGGAGAGCCTCTCCGACCTCGGCCTCAGCAGCTTCGGAGTGTCCGACACCTCACTGGAGGAGGTATTATCAAAATAATTACGTTTTACAGGAGTCTAAACTTAAGAAGTAGTGTGTAATTATCTAAGCTAGTTCCATGGAGCAGGCTCGTTTGTGTTATGAAAAGCTGTGGTTTCTGGGTTATTCACATTACTTCTAGTACTGATAGTACAAGAAATACAAGTGTTAATAAAAAGTATCCAAGAAGATATTGAGATTCAGTAACTTTTAATTCAATTCATTGTTTATTCAGGGAAAATTGGAACTTTTACATACAGAAATCAGAGGTAAAAAGAAAATAAATAAACAGTACAGTAAAGATTGTTTAATGAGTCTTGATTTGCTCATCAGACTGGAGGGATGGTTAGTCACATCGAGTATCAATGTTTAATGTTGCTTTGGCTGCTTGAAGTAACTCATAGACTATCTGAAGCTTGTCATTCAAAGCCATGTGTTTTGCAGATTTTCCTCAAAGTGACTGCCGGTGGTAACTTGACTATACGCAAATGTCTACAAGGTAAACAGAATGTGACTGATACTGCTGGCTTCCTTCATCCCCAGTTTTTGATTGTTTTACACAAACATAAGACAAATACCAGTTTCTTTAAATATCGCTTGGTCTTAATTAAGTAGAGCATGAGGGACATATCTGCATTGTTTGGTCTTTTCCAGCTAAATAATATCTCTATTTTATCGAACTCTTCCCTTTCTCCCTTTCTTCATTCCAATGTCAGGTGGGGTTTCCCACACCAACGGCCAGGGGTCATGTGACGAGTTGGATGCGGGCCGGGGCTCCTACCAGGTCAGGGGCACGGGTCTGGTGGTGAAACAGTTCTACGCTCTGCTGATCAAGCGGCTCCACCATGCCACGCGCTCACACAAAGACTTCTTTGCACAGGTAACCTTGTTGTGAGCCTGCTGCCCCTAAAGGCCTTTCTCCAGCAGTGTCCTCTTCCATGGTGCTCCATCAGAGAGGCCCCCTCTGGCCCCCCTCGGGCCCCAAAAGCTCTGCTTGGTGCAATGTTTTCCCATAGTAGATTCTCTAATTTTACACAAGGCCTATTTTGACTCACAAATACACACATTCTTGAAAACACTAACAAGCTATGATGATCCATAAATGTTTTTTTAAAAAGCTTATTTGTGTACGATTCGAGAGCAAAGAATGGAAGCAGAAAAGTACGGAAGAGATGAAGATATTGCTCTCGACTTAGTGTTTGCTATTCCCTCCTCGTGTACTAGGTTAGAACCTCTTAAACCTTAACAAACTGGTGATGATCCAAATGATAACAATGGAACCATATAACACGTTGATACAAATTCAAATAAAATAATAAAAAATAATAATATACTATATACTGTTTATTTATATATGAAAACTCAGTGTAGGTCACTGTGAGCATGGTAGCTTAGTAACAATTGTTCTACAACTCTGCCCCTTCCCTTGTTCCCCTCTCTGGTAGATTGTGTTGCCAGCCAGCTTTGTCTTCCTGGCACTGACGTTCACAGGTATTGTACCTCCTTTCGGGGAGTACCCCAGCCTGACCCTCAGTCCCTGGATGTACGGCCGGCAGTTCACCTTCTTCAGGTAGAGGGTCTGCCCACTATGCTCTCACTCAGTACGTTTACATGCACAGCTTAATCTGATTAAAGCCATAGTTCGACTATGCTCCGCAATTGGACAACTGCAATTGTCCGGTTATACATGGCGGTGAGTAAATCGATTCATTGGCCGAAGCATGTCATGCTCCGGTACGATAGGTGGCGCTGTGTCCATTTCAACTAGTGGTAACGCCTCTTGCACACTACCTCCGTCAACGGACGGATCTCATTGACTTTGCATGGGGCACCCTTGAAATGCATTGTGGGTCCGTCCGTCAAGTCGGCTCCGTGGCCTTCAACTTTTCGGGCAGTGATGGATCCGTCTGCCAATCAGATCGCGGTTATGCAAATACACTAGTGTGCCACTACTTGGACTCTGTCCAATGAAATCGTCTCTGTGATTCAACCCGCCGTAGAAATGTCAAAAAGTCGGCCGGCAGCAGGGGATTTAAGAATGGATTTAAGAATGGATTTAAGAATGGATTTAAGAATTGGGCGATTGCTGTGGTGCACGTACAGGGGCAACACTCTCCTTGCGACTTCGGGATCCATTTTGCAATAATAACAACAAGCAGGGAGACGCAGGAAAAAGCCAGGTTTAAGCGGGGAGCGATTTGATTGGCAGCAGGCTGCGTCCACAAAGACTACTCCCCCATACGTCAGACACGCCCTCGCCCATCCGTCGACTGACGGAGGTAGTGTGAACGAGGCGTAATAGAGCCACCGGCTGACCTCTTTACGTCACCAGCAACAACAAACTCAGGCGGCATTCAAGAAAGATGTTTTCAGTAGACTGTCACTTCACTTCGGGTCCATGTCACCTCAAAATAAATGTTTTTCTCTTCCGACGTGTTTACGATCTTTATTCATTCATTGCCCCGCGGCCGAACTGACAGGGATATTCTCTGATATTATGAATCTTAAATACTGCGTCGGGTCTCCGACTCTCTGGTACTTCCACAACAAGTAAAGACGCCTAGTGGGGGTTATCTCGCCCATCAGAGAGAAGGAATTGGGGGAAAGGAACTTTGGCTTTGACTCTCTGAAGTCCAGATTGTAACGAACATGGAGGAGAAAGGGATTGTTCTCGTATGCGGGCTCCACCGCATAGGTGATCCAAAAGCCGGTCGGAACAATGGGATGTCAGAGCGGATGGTTTATTTTTTTTAGAAATAAAGGGACATCGGACTAGTGGGCTGTAGGACCAATTGGAATTTTTCGAGTTATTGAGAGGTCGGAACAATGGAGCGTCAGAGAAATGGCATGGACCCAAAGTGAATTGTCAGCTGTCTACTGAAAACATCTTTCTCCCGCCGGAGCAGCCCCTCCACCGCCCGTCCGTATACGGCATTCCCGCAATTCCTTCTCCCCCGTGGGCGAGATAACCCCTACTATAATTCTTTACTTGTTGTGGAAGGACCAGAGAGTCTGAGAACCCGACGCAGTCTTTAAGATTCATAATATCAGAGAAGATCCGCGTCAGTTCGGCCGCGGTGCAATGAATGAATAAAGATTGTAAACACATCGGGAGAAAAAAACATTTATTTTGACAGATGTGCCCGAAGTTACTACTTTACAACTTTGTTGATGACCCACATTTAGTGTCTGTGTGCTTCCACCTTTACTGAATACATGCCATGCATGCGCACTCCGGCGGCCGGGGATACAATTCCTATAGGGGGTAACTACATTCAGCGGCTTCCTCCATCTTCGGCGCCACCTTTTTAAATAAATTGTTGTTTCTCGTTTTCCGACGGTGACAACAACACGACTTTCGTCTCCTTCTACTTCCGGCTCACAGCCCCCGGAAACGATCTCGAGCATGCACATAATGCATAATCCAATCCCAATCCAAATCCGTACATGCATGCTTAATGAGACTAACAGTCCAATAATCTAGGGGTCTTAATTCGACTATGAGAAACCCAATTCGATTCGATTTAAGCTCGACTAAGGTGTATACATGCATCTTAATAATCCAATCATAGTTGGACTAACCCAATAATTCGACTTTTTTGAATGCACATAAAATAACCTTGTCCTTGTGTCAGGGGGCGTTTGACTGGAAACTAAACTAACAGAGCATACAGCTAGCCTCTTCACATCAATACCATGGGAATACTGTTGGGTGTTAGATATCAGCTGGCTGTGTGTGGTTGCAGTAACGAGCGCCCCCTGGATGCCCAGATGAGGTACTTTGGGGAGGTGCTGCTCAATCGGCCCGGCTTCGGGACTCGCTGCATGGCCGAAGAACCCCTGCAGTGAGTAACCACACGCTGCCATGCTAACACCTTCATTTGTGTTCATTATGTTGAAATGAAGGTGTACCATCCCTCCCCCTCACTCTCTGGATCCAAATGTTGTGGCCCTCTCTGGCAGAGACTTCCCCTGCAACAACATCACCACAGGGTGGGAGATGCCCCTGGTCAGCCCGGCCCTCATCGAGTTCCTGGAGGGGCCCTGGTGGAACGCCCTGCGGCCCTCACCCGACTGCCAGTGCAGCATACCACAGAAACTCACCATGCTGCCCTTGTGTCCAGAGGGGGCCGGAGGCCTGCCACCCCCCCAGGTCCTCCATCCCTCCATCAATCAGTCAATCAACAGTCAAACATCCGTCAATCAAAGTTTATCTACAGAGTGCTTTTGGCTAAATGAGGCTCACAACTTTTTTGAAATAACAGTAAAAAATATATATTTGATGACAGAAATACATTTGAGAGGTTCAATTAAACAAATTTAAACAAACAATCACACTTTCTACTGGGGGCTGTGATCAATTCAAGCACAATAAAAGGACAATGGTAGTGTGCAAAAGAGAAAATACAATACATCAATGCACTGCATTTTGTTCACGCTCTGATTCTTTCTCTGTTGCTCACCAATATACAGAAATCATCAATCTCATTTGTATTCTAATAGACTAGCAAAGGCTAGAGCAAAAAACACATTTTTAGTCATCCAACTCAGGTTTATTCTTCTTTTCATATTTAGATCATTAAAGGACAATACTGTCTCTCCCTGCTTCCCTTAATGGCTGGTTCAGACTACACAATTTCAGCCCGATTTTGCCCCGAATTGTTTGTCACCGACAAATTTGCAGGATTGTACCAGTTTTTGAAAAGTTGGCGACGAGACGCGGTCTTGTAATGTGATGTGCTTGCGATCTGCAATTTTTTCATCTGCGACGTTCGAAAACCCCACAACGAAAAATTTGGCACGCCAGAATTGTGGGGGAAACTCAATGATGTATCCATTGTTGACATGGAGGGAATCCCGCCACCAGTTGCGCAAGGGAATCCAGCAAACAGCTGGAGTTCACGGGTTAACGTTCGGTATGTAGCACCGACATTCCGAGCTCACCTCTTACATGCAGCATTGTTGCTGCATGTATCGATACAAAGTAAAGATTCTAGAGAATCGCACCCTCAAATCTTTTTCATACAAAGTTTGTAGTGTGGCCAGTCTTCCAATGAGACGAAGCCCAATTTCGTGGTTCTGTGATTGCATAGTGTGAAATGTTAAATCATGGAGGAATATCTAAGAATCGTGCAGTCTGAACCAGCCATAAAGCATAGTTTACAATGGAATAATTCCAAAAACACACCCACCACACATGAAAACAATATACATAAAGCAGCATTGTTTATTTTGATAAGACCTTTTGTAATCAGATCTGTATCGTCCTTTGAAATCATATAAAATATTTTGGACATCTACTTGGATACTGAATTCATCAATCTGAATCTATCAATGTGTGTTTGATGGCAGAGAATCCAGTCGACAGGAGATGTTTTGATGGACCTAACTGGCAGGAACATCTCAGACTACCTGGTGAAGACCTACCCCAGACTCATCAAGAGCAGGTACCTCTTAGTGTTCATCTCTAATATTACAATGTTTTGATATTATTAGTAAAATATGTTATTTTACTTTTTGAAGCCATTCAATATATATTGTGTTCTGTATCAATGCCTCAATTGTCTACTTGTGGTCAGCCAATTACTGGCAAATACATCAATATTCCAGCCAGGACATTATACAATTAAATTTTTTCCAACTACAAATTGTTCAAAGGTATTTGGCATGTCAAAACCCAAACGTAAAGTGTAATTCACCAGCTCAAAACAAATATATTACTCCAATCACAAATGGGAACAGGCTCAACTACCTCTTGAGGTAGTGCTGTTTCTCCCTTCCTCCCAAGAGGCAATAGAGCTGTGTTGTGAAGACACAGGACTGACTCAAGGCATCCGCTCAAAGCTCTTGATTGTAACCTTGTAGTAGGAAGTGATTATTTCTCCAATCCAGAAAACACCAGGCTGCTAATGTTGATGTTCATGCTGGCATCACACTGTCCCGAAATTGACACCAGATGGCCATACTAGAATTGTGAAACTAGAAAAGTGAAACTAGAATGCGTTTTGTCCTAACAAACTGTGAGAGTGTCCTTGCTAAAATGCCACAGATGGTAAACCACCAAATCTGGCAACACTGCCTGCACGTCCTCCACGCTCTAACCTCAGCGTAAATTAATGAGACCAACTGAAAACCAAGCTGATATTGAACTTAATGCCCTCATGATGGCCTTACGAAGGGCAAAATGGACACACAATTTCAACACGAAAATGAACCTTTGCAAGGTCCTTTGGCAATTTTTTGGCATGCCGCACACCGCTCATGAAGTTGCTGTCGGTGGTGACACTGTTTGTATCTATGGGAAAATGCCTGCTTATTGCTATAGGTGTTGCCAAGGAGAACAAAAAGGAAAATGTTGAGATTTACAGTTAAATTATTAATATTCATAATTTGAATAAAATGCTAATGCTACATGTTTTTTCATGCAATTGATGCATACTATTATTCATTTATAATGTTTTATTTATAATTTTTCCACATTTTCCAGCTTAAAAAGCAAGTATTGGGTCAACGAGCAAAGGTAGGTAACATCATCATCTTACTGAGTTTGGTGTAAAATCAACAATAGCACCCTAACTTAACATGCTATAATGCTATCAGACATGTAGTCAGTATGCAGTGAGTCTAATGTGGGTTGAATACATTGGTCATGATGCTATCCCCTTTAGTAGTCAGTCGCTGCATCAGCACCTCCCTGTGAAAGGAGACCCTGATATAGTTGGATATCAAACGAGTTGCTGCTGTAAACCCTTTCCCTAACCTGTTTCCTGCAAGGACCTAATGAGTTATGCTCTAATCAGTTCAATATGTTTAGGACATTTTAGTGTTCCTTGTATGAATATTGAATTTCAATTAAATGGGGACATTTGTAGTTGTGTGATCTGTATAGGCCATCAACAAAATATCTGATTATTCTGAAGACAAGCTTTGGTAAACCAGCCAAAAACAAGTCAAAAATAATAAAGCTCCTCGAATAGGGAATAGGGAATCGTTCTGTATAGTATTGAAAGCCTATTACTTCTGATCGATTATGAATGCTTATGGTATAAAGTTGATAGATATACCCCTGCGTAACAAGGTTCCGTCACAGCCGTACAGATAGACATGAGGCCAATTCTCTCAAATATTCATGAGCAAGCTTGAACCTTTTTCTTTTAAATATCAGTTCATAAATAAAATCAAAAAGTTATTTTTTAAACAAGGACATTTCCAGAGACAGTTCCAAACAGGGACAGGCCACCAGAAATTGTGTCTGTCCCTGGAAAACAGGGATGTGTGGTCACCCTATTTTGGTAGAGCAGCATCTGAAGCATTTTGCTTGAGTGTGTTCCTGTGGGCTGAGAGTGTGTTTCCTGTTTCCTGTGGGCTGAGAGTGTGTTTCCTGTTTCCTGTGGGCTGAGAGTGTGTTTCCTGTTTCCTGTGGGCTGAGCGTGTGTTTCCTGTGGGCTGAGCGTGTGTTTCCTGTGGGCTGAGGGTGTGTTTCCTGTGGGCTGAGCGTGTGCTTCCTGTGAGCAGGTATGGAGGCATATCGGTTGGAGGACAGCTTCCTGTTGTGGAGGTGGAGCCCAAGACAATACAGGACATAGCAGCACAAGTGGGGCTTCTACTGAACGTTACCGGGGTATGGTGTGTGTGTGTGTGTGTGTGTGTGTGTGTGTGTGTGTGTGTGTGTGTGTGTGTGTGTGTGTGTGTGTGTGTGTGTGTGTGTGTGTGTGTGTGTGTGTGTGTGTGTGTGTGTACCCCTGTATACCATGTTTTGTTTTTTTCTTCACCATGCACACTCTCTTCTATCACATGGTGTCTAATGCCCCCCCCCCTCCCCTTGCTGACAGGGTGAATACTGCAGACAGACTCTGAAGGACATAGGAATCTTCCTCAGGTACATGGAGACCAAGAACAATGTCAAGGTAATGCCAACATGTGATTTCTCTCTATTTATTATAACAGGCATTAGGTGCAGTCTGCAGAGTCTGATGGCACATAGTATCAAATCTGGGCCAATGGATCTTTCCCGTTCTTTCGCTTTGTATTTCCGTCGTCTCCTGTTAAACCACCCACACTGGGCCAGCACCAATGGGTTCTCTTCAGTACAGTATCTTCATGACACAACCGGGAACAAGGTGAAGCTCCGCCACGTGCAGTTGTTGGTTTCCGGCCAAGAAGGTGTGCTGAGACATAGAAACAGCAGAATCAAACCAGCGAATATTTACTGCAGCTACCTAAATGATCCTAAACCTGACACATTTTCAACACACATCAGATAAAATTGTCTGACACTGCTTCAAATATAGACAAAACTCTGAGAAATAATGTGTCCGATATAAATAAACTTTGATATGAATTAGCCTTTTCTTTATGTGTCTATCTTTATTTGCGGTGTAAGTTTAGGCTTGAAATCACACTACTAATACTGTCTTTGTAGTATCTATTTTGCAGTGACCTTTTTTAACTGTAACATTTAAAATATATGATAAGCCACTTCAGGGCACGGGATTTGACATTTCTGCGAGTACTCCGTGTTTAATTGCTTTCTAACAGACATTTCCGAGTTGTGGATGAGTAAAGATGGTGATGATTCTATGATTAAAGAAATTTGGTTAACCAAAATAAATAAATGATGTGAACATGAATGAGATGCACTGATCGTGGCATCTCATATACTGTATACATGTAGCCTAATGCGATACGTGCCTTTGTGTTCCAAACTGTACTTTCTAACCCATACCGCTTCACCTTGATCCCTCTTAATAGAGCCCAGTATTTAAACTTGAAAGACTTCAAACTCATAACCCTGACAGACCCTAAAAGTCAAATAAATGTGACAAAAACCTGAACATATATTTCTAACCCCACTTTGCAGGTGTGGTACAACAACAAGGGCTGGCACGCCATGGTCTCCTTCATGAACGTGGCCAACAACGCCATCCTGCGGGCCGCACTGCCCCGAGACGCCCCCCTGGATCAGTACGGCATCACCGCCGTCAACCACCCGCTGAACCTGACCCGGCAGCAACTCACCGAGGTCATCGTGTGAGTGAGGCGCTCCCAGACTCCTGGGCTCTGTTCCATGCTGTGCACTAACTACTATAGTAGTAGTCCATGCTGTGCATCGACTACTACTATAGTAATTAGTTTATTACTAGGCATATATATATATATATATATATATCTGTGCATCAATAACGGCAAGAGATTATGTCTCTTTTCCATGCTGTGCACTAATTACTATAGTAGTATACTATAGTTACCATGGCAGCGTTTCCCAGCCGAAGGAGTTGACGCAATGTTCATCAGGGGGCACTCTGATGCACCGAGGTGATGAGTGGGAGGCAACTAGTCTATTGGCAAACAGGGCTGATAGATGGGAGGAGTCTAAATCCCTTCATATCAGATGGGGGTGGAGTCGCTCATTTCTGTTGGAGGGTAAAAGTTTACTTTGGAAGTTATTGAACATTTATACAAAGAAATGGTCTGCCATTTTTCAACGATTGTCTTGTCCTCGTGATCAAGGTACACATATCAATTTGTCCACTTCCTTTGTCGGTCCTTCTCACACATGAGCACAATTGTGCACTGCCAACACACTGAATACTGAGAATACTGAGAAAGGCACACATTTACATTTAGGGCATTTAGCAGATGCTTTTATCCAAAACGACTTACAATAAGTACATTTTTCAGAAGAGGGTGAAACAATATATCTCTGTCGGTACAGTAAGGATGTTCATAGAACCAAGTGCAAAGCACTAACAATCACTAGGTTAACCTATTCCCTGTATACAAAGATACAAAGAGAGCAAGGATAAGATGCTACACAACTAAGTACTATAACTAAGTATGACATACTGTCATACAATGTCAAGTGCATACATTAAGTTCCAGGACGTACAACATACAATAAGTAGGAGTGGGGGACGGAGAGGCTATGCAGAGTCTAGAACTCTGAACAGGTGGGTCTAGGGTCTTTTGCGGAAGCTGGTGAGCGACTCTGCGGTGCTGACATCAGCAGGGAGCTTGTTCCGCCTGCGGTGCCAAAACTGAGAAGAGTTGTGACTTTAATGAACGACTTTTGCTTGCTCTTAGCGATGGCGGTACCAGACGTCCAGCTGAAGTAGGTGGCACCCATGATGGAGATGTGCTTTGGGATGTGGTGTTGGTGTGTTCATCCTCCCCTTCTCCCTCCTCTCACCTGGCCAGGCTGAGCACAGCGGTGGACGCGGCGGTGGCGGTCTGCGTCATCTTCTCCATGTCCTTCATCCCAGCCAGTTTCCTCCTCTACCTCATCCGAGAGCGTGCCACCCAGGCCAAGCACCTACAGTTCGTCAGCGGGGTCAGCCCCCTGGTCTACTGGCTGGCCAACTACCTGTGGGACATGGTAACACTGTTGGTCCTGCCGCAGTTTGGGATCTGTCTTTCTTTGTTTTCTGGGTAAAAAGTTGCAATATTGGAAAATATTAATTGTAGCGTTGAGCGTAACTGTTGCATGATCTTCAGTAATTACACATTTTTCTCTTCAATTTGTAAATACTTTGAATGATAACAATACTAACTTACCTACTTTAAATAATTTATGACCACTTAACCAATGAAAAAAAGGTAAGTTAGTAATCGAGCCATGAGATGGTGGGAGGATGGGAGAACCTTAAAGGCCTTGCTTAGTATTCATCTAATAACCCTGAAGCTTATAGGGATGCCCTCTAGAAACACATTTGGAATATAATCAACAAATCATACATTCATAAAAGTACACTGTTGGGAAATTAATATGATAATAACCAAATTATTACTTCAACAACAACCACCACCATGATGGTGTTTTTGTGAGCAGCTGCAATGTTTGTTCTCTCGCCAGATCACCTATTCTGTGTCCGCCGCCATGGTGGTGGGGGTCTTCATGTACTTCAACAAGAAGTGCTACATGTCCCCCACCAACGTGCAGCCCCTCGTGGCTCTGCTCATGCTCTACGGGTGAGAGCTCTGCTCAGATCACTCACTCTCCTCACAGTCAAACTACAGCTGGACATTAAAACTAAAGGCTTTTGTCATTTGTAAAAAACTATCTAATAATTCAACATAAACATAAATAAGTTATTAGTTAACCAAACCATGACTGAGTAAAAAAAAAGTGAGTAAATGTTACTTACTCACACATTCATGTAGGGTATAGCTTAACCACTTCTTTGTCACATTAGGTTTGTTCGTTTTATGTTGTATGTGTTTCATATGTGTGTTGTGTGCTTGTGCCTGCATCCTCCCTGTGTGTCCCTAGGTGGTCCGTGACACCCATGATGTACCCCATGTCCTACATGTTCAGTGTTCCCAGCACAGCCTACGTCTCTCTCTCCTGCATCAACCTCTTCATCGGCCTCAACAGCAGCACCATCACCTTCATCCTGGACCTGTTCCCCAGCACCACGGTACTGCACATCTGGATACGTGGGAGGGGCCTGTACATCTTTATAAGTGGGAGGGGCCTGTAAATCCTCATAAGAGGGAGGGGCCTGTAAGTTCTCATAAGAGGGAACGGCCTGGAGATCCTCATAAAAGGGAGGGACCTGGAGATATTCATAAGGGAGAGGGACTTGTAGGTCATCACTAAAAAAATAATTTAAATCATCAAAACCACCATTTATTTAATTTAAATATATAGATAGATAGATAGATAGATTTACTTTATTGATCCCAAGCTAGGAAATTGCAGTGTAGCAGCAGCATTACACACAGTAACAACACAAATAAAGAGAAACATCCTTGACATATATATAAAAAAGAAGCAATATATAGTATAATTGTAGTGCAAAGTAGAAAGTAGAAATATAAGGTGCAAGTGAACAGATAAAACAGATAAAACACATAAGGTGCTTTGAGACTGTATTATTATTATTATGACCAGAGTTGTAGCTGTTATTGTACAGTGTGATGGCATGTGGCAGGTATGTTCCTGTATGTGTCCCTTGGACAGCGGAGCTGGAGCAGCCTGTGGGAGAAGGCGCTCCGCTGTCTGACCACTGTGTGATGGAGAGGGTGCTGATCATTAGCCGTTTCTCAATTTGCGTTCTCGTGTGTACTTGCGTTGTTGTGAAACATCATCAGTGGTAGCCCAAGTACTGTTCCAATTCACAGTACGCGAGTATGCGAGTACTGTTGTAAAACCCGGAAGTGTTCTCGATGCGTTCTCGATGAAGCTGTTCTACCGAGGATGCATCAGAGGTGACTCGTGTGGACATGGGACCGTTAAATATCCCAGGATGCATTTCGCATTCCCATATTTTAAAATATTAGTATGTAAGCTATAATAATAGGCTATATATAGGAACATTTTACATATATAACAAAAATGTAGGCCTATTCATTCAAAATATTGACATACTATTTTAAAATTAAAGAGGCTGGGGTTTTGTTTTATATAATTTGTTTATATTGTATACGTCGCTGATAGAGGAAACCCATCGCAACGGCAACGAAAATCCCGGTCGGATCCATCCGATCGCGTGTGTGCGTGTGTGTGTGTGTGTGTGTGTGTGTGTGTGTGTGTGTGAGTGTTTCTATTCTAATCTGTGTAATTTCTCGCTCATTCGTTATTATTATTCGTTATAATAGCCTACTCTCCAACTACATAGGCAGTTAGGCACGCACATCTGTACCCTACATATAAAAAGTTGTGTGTATATAAATACACACGACAAGCATATCTTTTCATTTTTATTCATTCAAAATATTAACATACTATTTTAAAATGAAAGAGGCTGGGGTTTAGTTTTATATAATTAGTTTATATTGTTCAGTAGTTTGAGGCTGTAAAGCGGTTAACAGAGCTGAGGTGGTGACGTCATCGAGTCCGCTGCTGTTCCAATTGCAGATGCGTACTCGCGTTCTCAGAAGTCTGTACTTCGAAGTCCGGACTTGCCAAGTACGTACTTCCAAGTCCGCGAGTACGTAGTCCGTTTCTCAAGTACTTGGTATTGAGAAACGGGTATTGTCTATGATGGATAACATTTTATTCAGCGTTCTCCTCTCCACCACGGACTCAAAAGACTCCAGCCTGAGACGTACAGAGAAGTACAGAGCCAGCCTTCTTGATAATTTTATCAAGTCTGTTGGTGTCTCTGGCTCTGATGCTGCTGCCCCAACACACAGCAGCAAAGAAAATGGTGCTGGAAACAACAGACTGGTAGAAGATCACCAACATCTTGCTGCACACTTCGAAGGATCTAAGCTTCCTCAGGAAATACAGTCTGCTCATCCCCTTCTTGTACACAGCCTCAGTGTTAGATTTCCAGTCCAGTCTGTTGTCGATCACCACTTCCAAGTATCTGTAGTCCTCCACCTCCTCCACCACCTCCCCCCTGACCCGTAGTGGCTATGAAGGCATCCTCTTCTTCCTACCAAAGTCGATCACCATCTCTCTGGTCTTGTTGACATTCAGACTCAGGTGATTCTGTTCAGACCAATCTACACAGTTGCCAACCAGTGCCCTGTACTCACCCTCATCTCCCCCTCTTATACACCCGACAACAGCTGAGTCGTCAGAAAACTTCTGCAGGTGACATGACTCAGAGTTGTACTGAAAGTCAGTGGTGTACAAGGTGAAGAGGAAGGGAGAAAGCACAGTTCCCTGTGGAGCTCCTGTATCGCTGACCACCACGTCAGACAGGACACTGCCCAGATGAACAAACTGTGGCCTGCCTGTCAAGTAGTCAGTAATCCAGGAGATCATAGTGTCATCAACACCCACCACCCGCAGCTTCTCACCCATTAGCAGAGGCTGAATGGTATTGAAAGCACTGGAGAAATCAAAGAGTGTGATCCTCACAGTGCCTCCCCCACCATCCAGATGCATATGGGCTCGTTGCAGCAGGTAGATGACAGCATGATCGACTCCTAAATGGGGCTGATAGGCAAATTGCAAAGGGTCCAGAAACGTCCTCACCTGTGGCCTCAGCTGGGCTAAGACCAGTCTTTCCAGGACCTTCATCACATGCGATGTTTGGGCGACTGGTCTGTAGTCTGCCGGGTCGGATGGCCTCGACTTCTTGGGGACTGGGACCAAGCAGGATGTCTTCCACAGCAATGGGACTTTCTCCTGACTCAGGCTCAGGTTGTACAGATGTCCCAGTACAGGGGACAGCTGGCTGGCACAGGTCTTCAGGATCCTGGGTGAGATGCCATCAGGGCCTGCAGCCTTTTGCTGATGCAGTTTTTCCAGCTGCCTCTTTACCTGGCCTGTAGTCACCGTTGGGCGGGGGTTGGTGCAGATGTCATCAGTGGAGGAGGAGGAGGGGGTGGGGGGGAAGGAGGGCGGGCAGATGATGTCATCAGTGGAGGAGGAGGAGGAGGGGGTGGGGGGGAAAGAGGGGGGGCAGATGGAGAGGTGTTGTACAGGAGAATGCTTTTTAGTTTGTTTTTTTCATATAATATAAATAATTGTAGTATTATTATTATTATTATTATTATTATTAGATTAACCATGTGTGTGTGTGCCCGTGTGTGTCTTTGTGCCTGTGTGTATATAGGGCCTGTACAAGTGTAACCAGCTGCTTAAGAGCGTACTGCTTGCCTTCCCCCACTACTGTCTGGGCCGGGGCCTGATAGACATGGCCATGAACCAGGCCGTGGCTGAGGTCTACAGCCACTTTGGTGAGCCCTTTGAGTATTCCACTGTTATCTAGAGGTTATCTAGAGGTTATTAGAGGCTGGGCATGCTATAAACAATAGGTTGTACACTGCAAAAATATATATATATATATATATTAAAAGTTTTTAAAAGACTATTAAAAGTTTTCTTTTAATAGTCTTCTAAAAAGGTATTATCCAATGGCCAACAAAATATGATGCAGCTAAGAGGTTTCAGCAATATTGCATGAAAATAACACACACATACACATATTAACTTATTTATTTGTGTCCGCAATTCATAATACAGTACATAAGGACATAAATGTTACAGATACAAAACATTGCTCAGGCATGATCCAGCAAATTGGGTCTGATGACAATTGACACACACACACACACACACACATACACACACTACATAATGTTCTTAATGGGCTGAATCTTGCTAGTCTCCATATTTCAGCCACAACCAAACTGTGTTGTCGGGGTTCTATGGGTGTTGTTGTTGTTGTGAGTCGGTGTGTGTTGTCGGGGTTCTATGGGTGTTGTTGTTGTTGTGAGTCGGTGTGTGTTGTCGGGGTTCTATGGGTGTTGTTGTTGTTGTGAGTCGGTGTGTGTTGTCGGGGTTCTATGGGTGTTGATGTTGTGAGTCGGTGTGTGTTGTCGGGGTTCTATGGGTGTTGTTGTTGTTGTGAGTCGGTGTGTGTTGTCGGGGTTCTATGGGTGTTGTTGTTGTGAGTCGGTGTGTGTTGTCGGGGTTCTATGGGTGTTGTTGTTGTTGTGAGTCGGTGTGTGTTGTCGGGGTTCTATGGGTGTTGTTGTTGTTGTGAGTCGGTGTGTGTTGTCGGGGTTCTATGGGTGTTGTTGTTGTTGTGAGTCGGTGTGTGTTGTCGGGGTTCTATGGGTGTTGTTGTTGTTGTGAGTCGGTGTGTGTTGTCGGGGTTCTATGGGTGTTGTTGTTGTTGTTGTGAGTCGGTGTGTGTTGTCGGGGTTCTATGGGTGTTGTTGTTGTTGTGAGTCGGTGTGTGTTGTCGGGGTTCTATGGGTGTTGTTGTTGTTGTTGTGAGTCGGTGTGTGTTGTCGGGGTTCTATGGGTGTTGTTGTTGTTGTGAGTCGGTGTGTGTTGTCGGGGTTCTATGGGTGTTGTTGTTGTTGTTGTGAGTCGGTGTGTGTTGTCGGGGTTCTATGGGTGTTGTTGTTGTTGTGAGTCGGTGTGTGTTGTCGGGGTTCTATGGGTGTTGTTGTTGTTGTTGTGAGTCGGTGTGTGTTGTCGGGGTTCTATGGGTGTTGTTGTGATGTGAGTCGGTGTGTGTTGTCGGGGTTCTATGGGTGTTGTTGTTGTTGTGAGTCGGTGTGTGTTTTCGGGGTTCTATGGGTGTTGTTGTTGTTGTGAGTCGGTGTGTGTTGTCGGGGTTCTATGGGTGTTGTTGTTGTGATGTGAGTCGGTGTGTGTTGTCGGGGTTCTATGGGTGTTGTTGTTGTTGTGAGTCGGTGTGTGTTGTCGGGGTTCTATGGGTGTTGTTGTTGTTGTGAGTCGGTGTGTGTTGTCGGGGTTCTATGGGTGTTGTTGTTGTTGTGAGTCGGTGTGTGTTGTCGGGGTTCTATGGGTGTTGTTGTTGTTGTGAGTCGGTGTGTGTTGTCGGGGTTCTATGGGTGTTGTTGTTGTTGTTGTGAGTCGGTGTGTGTTGTCGGGGTTCTATGGGTGTTGTTGTTGTTGTTGTGAGTCGGTGTGTGTTGTCGGGGTTCTATGGGTGTTGTTGTTGTTGTGAGTCGGTGTGTGTTGTCGGGGTTCTATGGGTGTTGTTGTTGTGAGTCGGTGTGTGTTGTCGGGGTTCTATGGGTGTTGTTGTTGTGAGTCGGTGTGTGTTGTCGGGGTTCTATGGGTGTTGTTGTTGTGAGTCGGTGTGTGTTGTCGGGGTTCTATGGGTGTTGTTGTTGTTGTGAGTCGGTGTGTGTTGTCGGGGTTCTATGGGTGTTGTTGTTGTTGTGAGTCGGTGTGTGTTGTCGGGGTTCTATGGGTGTTGTTGTTGTTGTGAGTCGGTGTGTGTTGTCGGGGTTCTATGGGTGTTGTTGTTGTTGTTGTGAGTCGGTGTGTGTTGTCGGGGTTCTATGGGTGTTGTTGTGATGTGAGTCGGTGTGTGTTGTCGGGGTTCTATGGGTGTTGTTGTTGTTGTGAGTCGGTGTGTGTTGTCGGGGTTCTATGGGTGTTGTTGTTGTGAGTCGGTGTGTGTTGTCGGGGTTCTATGGGTGTTGTTGTTGTTGTGAGTCGGTGTGTTGTCGGGGTTCTATGGGTGTTGTTGTTGTTGTGAGTCGGTGTGTGTTGTCGGGGTTCTATGGGTGTTGTTGTTGTGATGTGAGTCGGTGTGTGTTGTCGGGGTTCTATGGGTGTTGTTGTTGTTGTGAGTCGGTGTGTGTTGTCGGGGTTCTATGGGTGTTGTTGTTGTTGTGAGTCTGTGTGTGTTGTCGGGGTTCTATGGGTGTTGTTGTTGTTGTGAGTCGGTGTGTGTTGTCGGGGTTCTATGGGTGTTGTTGTTGTTGTTGTGAGTCGGTGTGTGTTGTCGGGGTTCTATGGGTGTTGTTGTTGTTGTGTGTTGTCGGGGTTCTATGGGTGTTGTTGTTGTGAGTCGGTGTGTGTTGTCGGGGTTCTATGGGTGTTGTTGTTGTGAGTCGGTGTGTGTTGTCGGGGTTCTATGGGTGTTGTTGTTGTTGTGAGTCGGTGTGTGTTGTCGGGGTTCTATGGGTGTTGTTGTTGTGATGTGAGTCGGTGTGTGTTGTCGGGGTTCTATGGGTGTTGTTGTTGTTGTGAGTCTGTGTGTGTTGTCGGGGTTCTATGGGTGTTGTTGTTGTTGTGAGTCGGTGTGTGTTGTCGGGGTTCTATGGGTGTTGTTGTTGTGAGTCGGTGTGTGTTGTCGGGGTTCTATGGGTGTTGTTGTTGTTGTTGTGAGTCGGTGTGTGTTGTCGGGGTTCTATGGGTGTTGTTGTTGTTGTGAGTCGGTGTGTGTTGTCGGGGTTCTATGGGTGTTGTTGTTGTTGTGAGTCGGTGTGTGTTGTCGGGGTTCTATGGGTGTTGTTGTTGTGAGTCGGTGTGTGTTGTCGGGGTTCTATGGGTGTTGTTGTTGTGAGTCGGTGTGTGTTGTCGGGGTTCTATGGGTGTTGTTGTTGTTGTGAGTCGGTGTGTGTTGTCGGGGTTCTATGGGTGTTGTTGTGATGTGAGTCGGTGTGTGTTGTCGGGGTTCTATGGGTGTTGTTGTTGTTGTGAGTCGGTGTGTGTTGTCGGGGTTCTATGGGTGTTGTTGTTGTTGTGAGTCGGTGTGTGTTGTCGGGGTTCTATGGGTGTTGTTGTTGTTGTGAGTCGGTGTGTGTTGTCGGGGTTCTATGGGTGTTGTTGTTGTTGTGAGTCGGTGTGTGTTGTCGGGGTTCTATGGGTGTTGTTGTTGTGAGTCGGTGTGTGTTGTCGGGGTTCTATGGGTGTTGTTGTTGTTGTGAGTCGGTGTGTTGTCGGGGTTCTATGGGTGTTGTTGTTGTTGTTGTGAGTCGGTGTGTGTTGTCGGGGTTCTATGGGTGTTGTTGTTGTTGTGAGTCGGTGTGTGTTGTCGGGGTTCTATGGGTGTTGTTGTTGTTGTTGTGAGTCGGTGTGTGTTGTCGGGGTTCTATGGGTGTTGTTGTTGTGAGTCGGTGTGTGTTGTCGGGGTTCTATGGGTGTTGTTGTTGTTGTGAGTCGGTGTGTGTTGTCGGGATTCTATGGGTGTTGTTGTTGTTGTGAGTTGGTGTGTGTTGTCGGGGTTCTATGGGTGTTGTTGTTGTGATGTGAGTCGGTGTGTGTTGTCGGGGTTCTATGGGTGTTGTTGTGATGTGAGTCGGTGTGTGTTGTCGGGGTTCTATGGGTGTTGTTGTTGTGAGTCGGTGTGTGTTGTCGGGGTTCTATGGGTGTTGTTGTTGTTGTGAGTCGGTGTGTGTTGTCGGGGTTCTATGGGTGTTGTTGTTGTTGTGAGTCGGTGTGTGTTGTCGGGGTTCTATGGGTGTTGTTGTTGTTGTTGTGAGTCGGTGTGTGTTGTCGGGGTTCTATGGGTGTTGTTGTTGTGATGTGAGTCGGTGTGTGTTGTCGGGGTTCTATGGGTGTTGTTGTTGTTGTGAGTCGGTGTGTGTTGTCGGGGTTCTATGGGTGTTGTTGTTGTTGTTGTGAGTCGGTGTGTGTTGTCGGGGTTCTATGGGTGTTGTTGTTGTTGTGAGTCGGTGTGTGTTGTCGGGGTTCTATGGGTGTTGTTGTGATGTGAGTCGGTGTGTGTTGTCGGGGTTCTATGGGTGTTGTTGTGATGTGAGTCGGTGTGTGTTGTCGGGGTTCTATGGGTGTTGTTGTTGTGAGTCGGTGTGTGTTGTCGGGGTTCTATGGGTGTTGTTGTTGTTGTGAGTCGGTGTGTGTTGTCGGGGTTCTATGGGTGTTGTTGTTGTGAGTCGGTGTGTGTTGTCGGGGTTCTATGGGTGTTGTTGTTGTTGTGAGTCGGTGTGTGTTGTCGGGGTTCTATGGGTGTTGTTGTGATGTGAGTCGGTGTGTGTTGTCGGGGTTCTATGGGTGTTGTTGTTGTTGTTGTGAGTCGGTGTGTGTTGTCGGGGTTCTATGGGTGTTGTTGTGATGTGAGTCGGTGTGTGTTGTCGGGGTTCTATGGGTGTTGTTGTTGTTGTGAGTCGGTGTGTGTTGTCGGGGTTCTATGGGTGTTGTTGTTGTTGTGAGTCGGTGTGTGTTGTCGGGGTTCTATGGGTGTTGTTGTTGTGATGTGAGTCGGTGTGTGTTGTCGGGGTTCTATGGGTGTTGTTGTTGTGAGTCGGTGTGTGTTGTCGGGGTTCTATGGGTGTTGTTGTTGTTGTGAGTCGGTGTGTGTTGTCGGGGTTCTATGGGTGTTGTTGTTGTTGTGAGTCGGTGTGTGTTGTTGGGGTTCTATGGGTGTTGTTGTTGTGATGTGAGTCGGTGTGTGTTGCCAGGCGAGGAGTACAGTCCAGACCCGTACAGCTGGAACTACCTGGGGAGGAACCTGGCCTGCATGGCAGCAGAGGGTTTCATCTACTTCACCCTGACCATCCTCATCCAGTACCGCTTCTTCCTCAACCGGTGCCAGCCCTCATGTTCTTATGCTTACTTTTCACCTCAAATCAACAAATGTTTGTCTCATTGGTCCTGCTGCGATTCATCCATCTGATGTCAAGTGATTGCATGTAACACTTTTTCTGAATGACATCATTGAGATCCGACTCTTAATGAGACTTTGCCGAGACCCGATGGGGACATTGATTAAATAGTAATGATTAAATAGCAGGGGACAGCAAGACACTATTTGGCCTGAAGCTGAAATTAGTGGTGCGTGTCTTTGCTGATTGGTTAGAAGATATATACATTTTTCTCCCGTTTCATTGGACCTGGTATATGTGATTCCTAAAGAGGGTCGAGGGTCTACTGCCTCAGGGTCAGTCTTGTTCCACTCTTGTGACCACTCATTTGTCATGGTGTGTCATGAGTCAATCATGTTTCTAATGCATTTCATGTGTGTGTCTGATGGGAGCTATTGGTGACCAGTTGAATCTACTGACTCCAAATCCGTTCCAGGATCCCAGACTCCGTCCAGCTGCCGATGGTGGCAGAGGACATGGATGTGGATCAGGAGAGAGAGCGTATCTACAAAGGAGGAAACGCCAGTGATATCTTGTGCATTAAAGACCTCTCCAAGGTTCAACCGTTTTCTGATCTTCCTGTGAACTTCTGCTTTACAGAGAATGACAACATAAAGAGAACATAGAGAAAACTCTATGAAGCTATTCCATTTAAAGCAAACTCAACAATCTCTGCAACATTTACATTCATCCAAAGCGACTTACAACCATTCATTCACACACCGATAGCGTTGTCAACCACGCAAGGTGACAGCCAGCTTGTCTGGAGCGGTCAGGGTGAGGCATCTTGCTCAGGGACACCTCAACACTCAGCTAGGAGCCGGGGATCGAACTAGCAACCTTCCGGTTACCAGTCAACCTGGGGGGTATTCCATCAAAGTCGCTAACGAAAGCGGCGATTAGTTGATTAAGCCTGGTTAGAACTAGCGCCAACTTACACTTGAGGCTAAAGCTGTTCCATCAACGCAGTTCAGCCGCGCCTTCCTCAGGTTAGTTCAAACCAGGCTCATGTTATCGTGGATTACGCGCGTTCACGAGATATGTAACCAGCCCAGAACCGTGAATGTCGAATCATGGATCAAATGTCCGAAAAGGACAGAGCGGGATCTTTTCCAGCGGCGAACAGAAGCTGCTTGTGGAGGTCTATGAGGAGTACACGCATATAATAACTCTAACAGGGAACACCGTAACCATTAATAGAAACAGGGAGGCTGCCTGGCACAAAAATCGGCGATCTGTTGAATGCATAAGTAGTATTAAGCGTAACATATTTTAATTTAATATTGACCATGGATTTAAAAGCAGGGAAATAGTCTCGAGTTAACGTGTCGGACTTGCACCCGGTCGTCCGGGGTTCTATCCCCACGCAAGTAATAGTAATGTAGGAAGGATTACTAGAGAAATCAAATAACTTTTCATGCCATTTATTTTCCATTTCTTTGAATATTCTTAACTAGGGAATTAATAAAATTAATAAAGGGAATTACAGAATGAAGCCAACGCCAAGAATACTACGCATTAGTCTAGACGCGAACTCGGGTCTCACGTATCACAGGGCAAAGTGCTAGACCATTCACCCAGCCACTGATTACTGATGATGTGATAATACATAGATTTGTGTAAAAATGTGTTGAACAAATAGCCACAGTAATAATAGATAGCAATTCATTGAATTATTTCATTTGCGTCATTTAATCTTAGACCCTTAGTGAAAATATACGCTGTTTGTACTTCATATATGTACATTTATGACAAAATTGTGAGGACTAAGCTTGGCGGAACCTTCTGATGGTACAATTGTTGCTGACAGATGGATTTCTCTGAAACACCGCTCAAGTTAGCCTGACAGTTAACCTGCTCCTGACCAGGTTAGTTTGGTCGGATAAATTGCCATGGTTACTTAGCGGAAATTCCCTTAAGTGACGTTCATGGAACGCAACTCTAGCTGAAAGAAGCCCGGCTTTACGTTTAGCTTGATGGTTGTTTGATCGGATAAGTTGCCATGGTTCTTAGCGGCGATTCCCTTAAGCCACATTAATGGAACGCAACCCTAGCTGAAAGAAGCCAGGCTAAGCAAAATAAGCCCGGCTTTGGGTTTAGCTTGGTTGATGGAATACCCCCCTGCTCTAGCTCCTGAGCTACTGCCGCCAGCAACAAATGAGTGCTGTATTGCATGGCTCCATACCCATTGAGACATGGTTGATAGATAGGAAAGAACACATGTTTAGTTTGGCTCATTCTCTGAGATGCTAATGATCTGTGAAAACGTTGTGTGACGCAGACGTACAAGGGCAGTACCATTCCAGCTGTGGACAGAATCTGCTTAGGCGTGTCACCTGGCGAGGTAAGTTTCATACTTGGATCAGAAAGAAACTCTTAACAGCCTTCCTCAAGCTGGCATTGTTCTCACATGTTGTTCAAGTTGTGTATTTTAAACAAGATGTTGTGTGTTGTGGTGTATGCAAAACTCGAGCATGGTCTAGTTTGCAGCGTCTCCCTAAATTTGATTGCAGGCGAACAATCTCTTTTCACTGCTCTGCAACTATGGAAACAATACAAAACTGAAATGATGACTGTACTGAGGATTGCGCTATGGATGCACCATTAAGGCATCTCGTAAACAAGCAAGATTTGTTGAATCCACTCTCACGACGGTATCAAACAAACAGGGTGACATATTTTCTCTAACGGAAGAACAAACAACTGCACTCAAAGCATGAAAGATGTGTTTGGTTGAAGTAGCATTTCAGCTCAGCACTACATTATACGTTTCAGTGCTCTGACTTGTTCTCCATTGCGCCCAGAGGCATTCTGGTCAGAGGATAGCATGGAGACCGAAAATGAACTGAGGAGTGAGTCCAGAGTAGGACGCATTCACAAACTGGTTCGGCGATGTCACGCCAAAACGTATTGAAGCAACAAATATTTTTTTCTCTCTGACTTTCTCTTTTTCTCTCTATCACTATTGCTTTCTCTCTCATTCTTTCTCTTCTGCTTTCTCTCTCCTTTCACTCTCTCTCTGTCTCTGTGTGTCTCTCTCTCTGTCTCCCTCGTTCACAGTGTTTTGGTCTTCTGGGGGTGAACGGAGCAGGGAAGACCACCACCTTCAAGATGTTGACAGGGGACATCGATGTGAGCTGGGGCGAGGCCTCGGTCAGAGGCCACAGGTGAGTCCAGGTCCTCTCCTGGTATTCCATCCTCTGTGTCGGCTTGTTTTGGTTGACCTGTATGGGGAAGGAATTTCAAGACCCATTCCATTGAATTGGGAAGTCTGAATTTCTGAGTTCCCGGTTGAACATTTAAACTGGAAGAAGTTCAGGATCCAAGATGGCTGCTCCATACATCAACAGTAGGGACACATGTAGTAATATACTGTTAAGCAGCACTTCTGTCTTCTCTCTCATTATGTCTTTCACACAGTACGGTCAAATTTCTTTCTGCAGACTACATTATATATATGTGTCTACAGTGTCACATAAGCGAAATACTGCGTAATGGGTCTTTATTAACTGGTATGGCTAACCTGGCTAGAACTGATATTACCAAAATGTCCACTTATGAAGTAAATGGAACGTAGCATTATACTGTTTCTGTGGTTTAAACAACTGATAACTAAATACACAAAAATAACTTTTTTGCAGGGAAAACCAGTGTGTTTTTTTTTTTCTGGTATGTTTCTTGTCTGCAGTATACTGACCAACATCCTGGACGTGCACCAGAACATGGGCTACTGCCCCCAGTTCGATGCCATTGATGAGCTGCTGACGGGCAGGGAGCACTTGAACCTGTACGCCCGCCTCAGAGGAGTGCCCGAGTACGAGGTCGCCAGGGTGAGCAAGGCAGCAGGGCTTAGCAACCAAGAAGTGGCCGTCCTCAGTTCCTCTCAGCTAGGGGTGGAGGTGTCCCTGATTGAAATACCTATACCTGAATGCAGTGGCAAGAGCAGGTGCTACAGTTTTCTACCACCACTTGAATTGTCTTGCATGGACAAGCTCGCCCATGTGTGAATGGGTTTATAAATGGGTAATCATCAGGCCTTCATTGTCAAGTGAAAGGAGTGTCCATGGAGTTTAGGAAAGCACAGTATGAATACAGTTACCATTCAGTGGCATTAATCAGAGTGGAATAAACAGCAGTTGTCTGGAAAATTGTAAGCTCTATTGCAATAGTTCAAAATAAACGTTATTTCCCCTATGTCCACATGTACAGTGTGGACATAGGGGTCCAGGATCAGCTAGACAAAACATTGTTGAATCCTACCTCTCTCCTCCAGGTGTCAGAGTGGGCCATCTGGAAGCTGGGGCTGTCGGAGGACGCGGGTCGCAGCGCTGGGACGTACAGCGGCGGCAACCGGAGGAAGCTATCCACCGCCATCGCCATGATAGGCTGCCCCGCCCTGGTGCTGCTGGTGAGGCCTGTACATACAGTGATAGGCTGCTGGTGAGGCCTGTACATACAGTGATAGGCTGCTGGTGAGGCCTGTACATACCATGATAGGCTGCTGGTGAGGCCTGTACATACAGTGATAGGCTGCTGGTGAGGCCTGTACATACAGTGATAGGCTGCTGGTGAGGCCTGTACATACAGTGATAGGCTGCTGGTGAGGCCTGTACATACCGTGATAGGCTGCTGGTGAGGCCTGTACATACAGTGATAGGCTGCTGGTGAGGCCTGTACATACAGTGATAGGCTGCTGGTGAGGCCTGTACATACAGTGATAGACTGCCATAGTAGGCGTAAGGATGTGTCATAATAATACGACATTCCAAGGACGTACTCCAGCCTAAGAGATCACTTGACTTCCTCTGGGCAGGACGAGCCGACCACAGGCATGGACCCCCACTCCCGGCGCTTCTTGTGGAACTCCATCATGAGTGTCATTCAGGACAAACGCGCAGTCGTCCTCACGTCCCACAGGCAAGCCGCCCGTGTACGAGTGTGCGAGGCTAGATGGAATGGATGTGTGTTTGTGCGTGTAGGTATTATGGATGTGTGTGTGTAGATGGTGTTGATGTGTTTGTAGATGGTATGAAAGTTTGTGTGTATGGGTGTAGATGGTATGGATTTATGTGTGTAGATTATATGGTTGTATGTGCGAGTATGGATGTGTGTGTGTAGATTGTATAGTTGGATGTGTGAGCATGGATGTGTGTGTAGATTATATGGTTGTATGTGTGAGTATGGATGGGTGTGTGTGTAGATCGTACGGTTGTATGTGTGAGTATGGATGTGTGTGTGTGTGTATTCTAACCACGTTGCCTCTGCCCTTCCCAGCATGGAAGAGTGTGAGGCCCTGTGCACCCGGCTAGCCATCATGGTCAATGGGTCCTTCAAGTGTCTGGGCACCATTCAGCATCTGAAGTACAAGTAGGTCCTCCTGGCGAACCCTCAGCCTCCACATCTAGTCCCTCTCTCTACAAGAAGGCATAGTCAAAACATTACACAATTTGAATAAACATTTGATGGCAAGGTTAAACATTTCATTAACAATTTTTGATGTGTCCAATTTGTGTGCAATATAAACAGTATAACAGTTTTAATTTTAGGCTAAATAATTGCAAAACAAAATGTAAACAATATGGAATTCATTTTGAAGAGGAAATGCTCGATGGGATAATACACAAAAAAAAGTCTTAAACCTGCACTGTTATTTACCATCAGCGACCTCTAGTGGCTTTAGTTGTAGCTACCATTTTGCCTAATCATTTGGACGAGAATAAAACTTTATAGATACATAAATAGTGGTTAATAGTTAGTTACATGATGCAGGTTTAGTTAACATAAATCCTATCATTCATAATATGAAACAAATTGTTTAAGTTGTTTAAAAATGTCTCTGTTCTGTGTGTGTGTGCACGCGCGCGTGTGTGTGTGTGTGTGTGCACGTGAGGGCAGGTTTGGAGACGGCTACATGGTGACCATGAAGATCCGGGGGGCGGCACCGGGTCTCAGTCCGGACCTGAACCCTGCAGAGGACTTGATGGAGGACATGTTCCCCGGCTGCGTGCAGCGGGAGAGGCACCACAACACGCTGCAGTACCAGGTCAGCTGCTCCTCCCTGGCCAGGGTCTTCCACACGCTGCTGGTCAACAAGGAGCAGCTCCACATAGAGGACTACTCAGTCTCACAGACCACCCTGGACCAGGTATCTTCTTTACTGGAATAAAGCACTTCACACCTTACCTTACTTACGTTACTTCCAGAGAGGCCTCACTAAACCTGTAAATGTTTTTGTAAGAAATAAATGACCATGGTATGATAATATTTAACTGAACTGTTATAAATAAATATAGTTATATATTATATATTGCTGTCAGCATATTCTATGCACTCTTTCTGTCCCTCCATGTCCTGGTAATCTGTCTCACTTTGAGTATGTTTTGTCTTAACGTTTGTGACACCAGCAGGAGTTCACGCTTGTGTTTTTGCTTCAGGTGTTTGTGAATTTTGCCAAGCAGAAGTTGAGAGGGGAAGAGTCTATCGTGTTGCACCCCAGGGCGGCGGGGGCGCGGCGACAGGTCAAGGTCACGCCCCTGAAGAGGAAGTGAAGCTCCACCCTACACCTCTGCAGGAAGTGTGTGTGTGCGTGCACGCGTGCGTGTGTGCTAGGGGTCAGCAACAACATGCTGGTGCTGATTTACTGGTTCCTACCAGGTCAACAGAACCTGCCAGACTTCCAAAGGCAGGGTGTTACTGTAATCCTGTCTGTGCCTGCTGAAGGGGTCCCCTGCCCCTACGACTGAATTTACAGGAATCACTGGAATTCTTTTCTCAGCCTAGTGAAAACAATTGTTCACATTGTTTAATGGCGACCAAACACAGATTAAGTACAACAGATATGATCAAACCTGCAATGAGATTTTCATTAGAGCTGTAGTGTCTGAAGACTTCAGGTGCCAGGCTAGGACTTATGCTGCAGTGGCCAAAGGAGGTGAATCTTCTTTGTTCTGCCTTTCTGTGAGTCAGGGAATGCAAGCAAAGGGAAGGTGAAGGCTAAGCACTTTATTGATGCAGCCCTGGTTAAAGCACCTAGAAGCACATTTTTTTTACCAAGTTGGAGAGTTGTTTAATGCATTGTTTTGCTGTTGATTGTTGCACAATGCTTCTGCTGCTACTGATTACATTGAATAATGTTTTAAGTATAATTCATGTTATTATAATTATCTATTCAGATGTTGATTATTGTCCATACGCTTTTTACCATGGGCATCTATGTTGGTTGAACGTCCACATTTCTGTCCGCTTATGAATGAATCTCATCAGTAGGTCATTAAAGGGGTGTTCCTGAGAGAAGCAATGTCAAATAAATGCCCTTTTAAAAAAATAGGTAATGGCTCACAATTCTGATTTATTTATTACATTCATTTCATTTAAGAATAACAACATTAAACGTCTTGAAGTCTTAACATCTATCCTTGGATATTAAAAATGTTCATTGTGTGAGAATTGCTATGTTCTAATAAAACCAAAAACTATTTGTACTATTTGTATTTGATGTCCTGAGTAGTTCATATGTATGTATATATATACATGTGTATATATATATATATATATATATATATATATATATATATATATATATATATATATATAAACGGTGTAAAATAATGAATTTAACTTTAACATCATACCCAGCCTTACGTGATACTGTTTCTAGTTTCATGTAAGGTCTGTATTGCAGTAAACATCAGTATAAACCTAGCCGTAAGCGAGTAAGAGGACCTTTGCGTATTTCCACCTCTTATTCACAATTGCCTCAATGGATAGTTTATAAGGATACATTTTTTATCTTATCTGATTGTATTAAAAGGTGCAGTGTGTGGGATTGAGTGGCATCTAGCAGTACAGACTTTGAAGAAACACAACATAATATTCATAAGTATGCTTAATTAGTGAACACTATCATGTAAATAAGAATTGTTGTATTTTCATTACTTTAAATTGTATCTACATAGAGGGTCCTCTTCCAAGGTATGCACAATATTGCACTTCCATGTTTCTACAGTAGCATGGAAGTTAGAGAAAAAGTAGTTAGCCCAAATCCTTTAGTTTTTTTCTAAGAGTTATGAAAGAGGGGGGCATTTTATCCCCATGGCCATTACCCATTTGTGATTATTTCTATAGTACCGGCGTTTAAAGTACTCAGACACATCGTACCTATCTGTCCGAGAAGCTTAACCCCTTTTTCAACCCAGACTTCAAAATCAACAACTGGCCCGAAAGAGCTCCACACACCACACGCCGTGGCCTTATACCCTAAGTTTCCGATATGCTTGACCTTCTCTCAGAAGCGCCTAATACAGCCTTCATGCTTAGTCCTTTTACCAAATTGTACTATGTATTTAGAGTTGCACAAGCTTATAAATCCAAGTTTAACATAGTGTAGTGATTGACAATTCATGGATAAGGTGGATTAAGATAAGTTCATTCTTTACTACATCCATGTTTTCGATATATAAAATTTGTTTCAAGGTTGTTTCCCTGTTCGATAACTGAAAGTAGGCTTTAACTCTTTTGGAAAAATTGCTATCCAAAACCAAACCTTTGCGATACAACTGCACACCGTCATGTTATCAAAAGCAACCTATAGTCACATACCGCAGTACAAGTAAACATTGGCTTGTGTTGAGAGACGCTAATAGCCTATTATTCAGGCCATGTCCTCAAATATGTACAGTGACAATGGGGACTATGACAAAGACACATGATTGTTATATTCACAGGCTAGAGCCATCAAAGTCGACCTTGGTGCAATTACAATTATGTCACCTCTACAAACAACTTTATTTGTCCTCTTTGTATCGACCTGCTGGTTGCACAACTACGACAACTACGGTTGTCAAGTTACCGTCAAGAAGTCTGTGAGGCATTACATCTTTCAAAGGGTTCTGAATAGAACGCTTCAGACTTATTGACAGAAGGTTGGTCATAGGCCTACTTTACAAATGTTGACCTTTGGGAAACCAAAGGCATGTCGACCCAAAAAGGATGACCGAAGCTGTCTGTAGAGGACTCATATTTCATGAATCGGGTTCAGAATGGAGGGAATTGTGACTAAGAGGTTGCAACGTCCTCTTAGTTGTGTGTGGCTAGTTTAGCAATAAAAGTCCATTCAGTCAAACAAGCACGCACACAGCTTTTCTGTTATGATCCTGCCCTAACCAAACTACCTGTTTTAGCTTTGTGTTGTTTGTCACCACCTGTGTTGTTTTGTAATTATGTTTGCATGTGTTTCATGTATTTAAGTTCCCTAGGTTCTGCCACACTTTGTTGATCAATCTGATCGCTACTTTGGGTTCACCTTCCTTTGCAAGCTGTGACATTTACTCCATCCAGTGGTGACCAGGAGGTTTGCATAGTTTGCATACAAACATTTAAAATAACATTTTATCAAACAAACTGGCAATACACCTTTTTATAATTGTAAAAAAAGAAAAGAAAGGAAAACAAGTATTCTCAGTATATTCAAGAGGAAGACTTAGGCCCTGTCCCAATTCTCCCCCTTCTCCGAGATTTGAGCCCTTACCCTAGATTTTGCGCGTTCCCACGAAGGGGTAGGGTGTCCCAATACTTAGGGGAGCAAGGGGGAGTGCCTATTCTCTCTTAAAATCAACCCTTGAACGCTAGCCAGCTCAGGAGCTGACTTGCAGCCAAGGGCACTCAAAGCAAGTGTTGTTGTTAAGGGGAGAGAAATGGGACTGGGCCTTATTCTCACCGCAATGCTAACTTCTCCAAGAACTCAGCAATGAGCACCAGCTCCACAGGCGGTCAGAGCACCAGGGGTACGATGGCCATACGTAGGCCCGGGTAAGCCTTAAACTCCCGGGTGTACGCCCTGTGCTTCCCCCTGGCCCAGACGCTCATCTGAATGAAGCTCAGCAGTGTGTACAAGGCCACTGCAGGGAACACAGAATTCAAACATTAAACATAGAACTGGAGTCAATTCTACCTGGATGAAGGTTGGTGTTTGAAGTGAACTTCACCCCTAAAGGCTTTTCGTTTGTTTAGTTGCTGCCACAGTATAACGGTATCAAATACTGCAGCATAATGCAAAGTCATTGTCAATTAATATGGTTGAGATATTAATATGCAATACAACAAAAAATAATGAAATATAATATTATAAATTCTCAGTAAAATAGTATGATTTATGACTTTTCTACGGAAGCTCACTGCATTCACATGAGTAAAAAATAATATCACGTTCTCATAATGACGAGATACTATCGCATAATGACGAGATAGTATCTCATAATGACGACATAACTATCTCATAATGATGAGATAAGTATCTTCACTGATAGTAGTCAACAAAAGGTAGTAGGGTAATGATGGATGCTGTTCTCTGCAATTATTTCCTTCTTGGAATGAGGCACTGGGAGATACTGACATGTCTTCCAATGAAGTTAGGACGTTGTGTAAAACGTAAATAAAAACAGAATACAATGATTTGCAAATCCTTTTTAACCTATATTCAATTGAATACACTACAAAGACAAGATAGTTAATGGTCGAACTGATAAACTGTTGTTTTTTTGCAAATATTCACACATTTGGAATTTGATGCCTGCAACATGTTCCAAAAAAGCTGAGACAGGGGCAACAAAAGACTGGGAAAGTTGAGGAATTCTCAAAAAAAGCTGTAGGAACATTCCACAGGTGAACAGGTTCATTGGAAACAGATCAGTGTCATGATTGGGTAAAAAAGAAGCATCCCCGAAAGGCTCAGTCCCCCCCCTTTGTGTGACATCAGTACTGACCCTAACCCTAAGCACACGCTACCCTACCATAACACGAGGCACAAGGCACAAGGTGCAACGCGACAAAAGAAACAATGAATGAGCAAGGGACTGAACCAAGGAAAGGACTTAAATATACACATGACTAACAAGACACAGGTGGGCAGGGAACAAGGTAGAACAAGAGGCAGAGGGGTATTCCATCAACCAAGCTAAGCGCAAAGCCAGGCTTAATTCGCTTAGCCTGGCTTCTTTCAGCTAGAGTTGCGTTTCATTAACGTGACTTAAGTGAAGAAAGGGGAGATCGCACACAAGTGCTGAGAAGTTCCAAAAGTGTATTTTAAAAGCCGAAACAACAATTACAGGCCACATAACCAAGGGGTAAACGTTTTGGGTCTAGCCCTTCATCAGTGTTCCTTGTACGTGACGCGTCACAGGGTGCAGCGGCCTTTTATAGGCTCGCCTGCCAATCACCCAATTACCCCAAGTCACATGATTGCATTTGGAGTCACAGTGTATCCAAATCACCAAAGTTACACCACAGATACTATAATATCACAATTATGTACAAACATGTACATAATTGGCAACTTAGTTGACAAAGACATAGAGAACATCATGTCCGAAACCAGCAGCACACACTATAGGTACGAGGAGCAGAAGATACTATCCCAACTTGGAAAAAAACAAGGTGTGATTTGGAAACCTGCTGATAAAGGAGGAGGCATAGTCTTGATGGATCAACAACTATACACCTCTGAAATACTCTTACAGCTGTCTAATGAAGTGTGCTATATGAGATTTGGGCAGAAGATTTGTGTGACAAAGGCTACATCAGCCAGACCGAGCTGAAATTCCTGAGCAAGAACCATCCAGTAGTGCCAGTCATATATGTCTTGCCAAAAGTCCACAAAACATTGACAAACCCTCCTGGTTGTCCGATTGTGGCATGCAATGACAGCCTGATGGAACCCATATCTCTGTATGTAGATCGCATCCTCAGACCTCTGGTCGTGACATTACTGTCTTACTTGAGAGACACAGGCGATTTTATAGAACAACTATCCAAGATCGACGTAAACTTGAATGCCCAGGAGACCTTCCTCACAACAATGGACGTGGTATCATTGTACACAAACATTCCACATGATAAAGGTATCATTGCTATGCAATATTTTCTTGATCTAAGAACTGATAAAACCCCCCCTACAACATTTCTTATCGAGATTATCTCTATGCTATTACATAAAAAGTTTTTCTTGTTTGAGGACGAATATTATTTACGAAAGCAAGGGGCGGCTATGGGCTCTAGATTCTCACCTGATGATGCATGTTTATTTATGGGGTATCTGGAGGAAAGATACATATGGAATAACAATCCTTTTTGCAATAACATCTTACTGTGGAGGAGGTATGTGGATGACGTATTTTGTGTGTTTAGGGGAAACATTTAATGACTTTGCATCTCATTTAAATAATATGGTTGAGTCCATTAAATTCAGTGCTGTATTTGACGCTAAATCTGTCTCTTTCCTTGACACCACGGCCTCTTTAGAGGGAGGGAAGTTATCGACTACCTTATACACTAAACCGACTGACAAAAATAGCATATTACATGCCTCCAGCACACACCCTACATACCTAAAGAAAGGACTCCCCTACATGCAATTACTCAGAATAAAACAGATTTGTACACATGCGTCTGATTTTGATAAGGAAGCCAGACGTTTAAGGAACATCACTGGTTTCTTTCCGTGCAAAGGGTGTGCTGCCTGCGTGTAAAAATAATACTAGAAAGACCACCTCGTTCACAAGCTCCGTCACAGACAAGACTTACAAAATTAAACAATGCACCACATGTAACACTGCTGGGGTAGTGTATTTGATTACGTGCCCATGCAATAAACAATATGTAGGCGAAACCAACAGACCTATAAAAACGTGCATCATAGAACATAACATCACAATTAGATGCAAAGATGAGAAAGCACCAGTAGCGAGGCACTTCACTGAAGCCGGCCATCAGTTGGCCTCCCTCGTCTTCACAGTTATTGAACAGGTGAAACCCACACGTAGAGGTGGGGACACTGAAAAAAGGCTTTTACAAAGAGAATCCTTCTGGATCTTTACACTAAAAACCCTGCACCCTAGTGGTATCAATGATGAATTTACCTTAACATGTTGGCTGTAACTGTTGTAATTAGTATAGTTGGTTGAATAATGGACTAGGCCTACATGGACCCAAGATAACCAAACGTGCTATGATGATGTTGATGATGATGACGAGGGTGATGAGGGTGAGGGTACCTAGATCAATACATCAATATATCAATACATCATCAACAGCTCTCTGTTTTCTAAATATTGTTCATTGTTTTTTATATATATTTTTCAAATATTTAAATATGGTATCACTATGAAAATGTTGTGTAACTATATGTTTCTGTATACAAATGTTGTTACATCTCCTGTACATGTTTGTACATAATTGTGATATTATAGTATCTGTGATGTAACTATTATAGTATCTGTGATGTGATTGGGTGATTGGCAGGCGAGCCTCTAAAAGGCTGCTGCGCCCTGTGACGTCACGTACAAGGAACACTGATGAAGGGCTAGACCCGAAACGTTTACCCCTTGGTTATGTGGCCTGTAATTGTTGTTTCAGCTTTTAAAATACACTTTTGGAACTTCTCAGCCCTTGTGTGCGATCTCCCTTTTCTTCACTTGAGTATTACGTTTTTTGGAGACTATATGCACTGGGCGACACCTCAATACTAGACTAAAGGCACAGACGCCACACTTCATCTTCGCCATTAACATGACTTAACCATGGCAAGTAACTATGGCAACTTAACCATGGCAACTTATCCGACCAAACTAACCTGGTCGGAAGCTAACTGTCAGGCTAACTTGAGCAGTGTTTTAGAGAAATCCATTTGTCGGCAACAATTGTACCATCAGAAGGTTCTGCCAAGCCTAGTCCTCACAATTTTGTCATAAATGTACATATATGAAGTACAAACAGCGTATATTTTCACTAAGGGTCTAATCTATTAAATGATGCAAATGAAATAATTCAATGAATTGCTATCTATTGTTACTGTGGCTATTTTCTCAACACATTTTTATACAGATTATGTATTACAACGAAATTAGGAATCAGCAGTTGGGTGAATGGTCTAGCACTTGCCCTGTGATACGTGTGACCCGAGTTTGCGTCCAGAGTATTAAATAGTATTCTTGGTGTTGGCTTAATTTTGTAATTACCTTTATTAATTTTATTAATTCCTTAAATGGAAAACAAATGGCATGAAAATTCTTTGATTTCTCTAGTAATCCTTCCTATATTACTAATTGTGTGGGGATTGAACCCCGGACAACCCGGTGCAAGTCGCTAACCCAACATGTTAACTTGAGACTATCTCCCTGATTATAAATCTATGGTCAATATTCAAATAAAATATGTTACGCTTAATACTACTTATGCATTCAACAGATCGCAGATTTTTTTGCCAGACGGCCTCCCTGTTTTTATTAATGGTTACGGTGTTCCCTTTTTGAGTTATTATATGCTTGTACTCCTCATAGACCTCCACAAGCAGCTTCTGTTCGCCACTGGAAAAGATCCCGCTCGGTCCTTTTCGGACATTTGATCCATGATTCGAAATTCACGGTTATGGGCTGGTTACATATCTCGTGAACGCGCTCTACGAGTGCCCTTCGAGCCCTCGTTAGCTACAAGGGTTTTAACAACGTTACAATGTTACGCAACGACGCTTTCGGGAAACGGTGTGAAAACTCTATGATGCTCGTACAATAACCTTTACGAACCACTTAGGCTAACGATGCTTTGGGAAATGGGGCCCTGAGCAAGGCGCGGCTGATCTGCATTGATGGAACGGCTTAAGCTTCAAGTGGAAGTTGGCGCTAGTTCTAACTGGGCTTAATGAACTAAGCGCCGCTTTTGTTAGTTACTTTGATGGAATACCCCTCAGGAGAACATTGGACAAGACAACAATCAACCTCAAACTAATAACAAGACTCAGGTGGGCAGGGAACAAGGTAATGACGAGAATGCTAGACGAGACTCAGGTGAGGGGCGGAGAAACAGAATCACAAGACAAGGGAAACCTAACTGAAGCACATGGCTAGGACAACAAAGAACATAATGAATAACATGACACACAGAGTGAATCACAAAACACAAACCAGGAAATACACAAGGGGCTAAGACAGGAACGCAAACAGGTAAACATAAACACATAGCAACTGAAGACAGGAGACAAGACATGGCACAGACACATACCAAAATACACAGGGAACTACCACGTCAGAACTGAGGAACAGGAAGAGACATGGAAAACTACAAACAAACACAGGAAGTTCAAGCCCAGAGGGTTATTCCATCAAAGTCGCTAACGAAGACGGCACTTAGTTGATTAACCCCAGTTAGAACTACTACCGCCAACTTCCACTTGAGGCTTAAGCCATTCCATCAACGCAGTTCAGCCGCGCCTTGCACAGGTTAGTTCAAACCAGGCTTACGTTATCGTGGATTACATGCTCTCCCGAGATATGTAACCAGCCCAGAACCGTGAATGTCGAAACATGGATCAAATGTCCGAAAAGGACCAAGCGGGATCTTTTCCAGCGGCGAACAGAAGTTGCTTGTGGAGGTCTATGAGGAGTACAAGCATATAATAACTCAAAAAGGGAACACCGTAACCATTAATAAAAGCAGGGAGGCTGCCTGGCAAAAAAAATTGCTGATCTGTGTAATGCATAAGTAGTGTTAAGCATAACATATTTTAAATCAGGGAGATAGTCTCAAGGTAACGTGTCAGACTTGCACCCGGTTGTCCGGGGTTCAATCCCCACGCAATTAGTAATTTAGGAAGGATTACTGGAGAATCAGTGACTGCGTTTACATGGACAACCTTAACCCGATTATGGACCTTATTCTGATTATGGTAAAATTGCGATTAAGGTGTTTACATGAGTTATTAAAAGAATACTCTGTTCATATTCCCCGTTTACATGTAGCCCAGCATAGACTGATTAAGCAGTGTTTCTCACAAACACTGAGAACAACTGCATTGACTTATTTATTTGTAACCCGAATGTTCCCACGATCCTGAAGTGACCGGAGGACGCTACCAGACCAAAAATAAGGGTTACATTTCCATAGCAACGCTCTACCCTATACTATAATTTCGTTTTTTTTATTGATTATTATGCTCACGAACAACTTTGAAAATATGAAACTTAAACGTTATCTGCTCACGTACAACATAACAAATGTGAGACTCGTGTGTCACGAGTAAACAACACGCGTTGTAAGTCACAGGGCTGCCAACTTTTGGGTTTTGGCCGGAGTGAGATTCTGTAGAATCTTGTAATGCATACCTTATAGCAGGGTCCGCGGGTGTAATTGTTGACGGGAGGGGGGGGGGGGGGGGGAGTGTTGGATTGCGGGCGATCGGGATTGTTGACGGGGAGGGGAGAGGAGTGTTGGATTGCGGGCGATCAGGATTGTTGACGGGGAGGGGGGAGGAGTGTTGGATTGCGAGCGATCGGGATTGTTGATGGGGGGGGGGGTCTTGAGGTTTCTCCCGCTGTCTCACTCTACCGTCGGGGAGTTTGGAAAGGAACGAACGTGTCTCTGCTTTTTTTTTTTGCTGTGAGAATTTGGATGTGTGGCGTGTGTGCGTGTGTAAACAGGCAAAAGCGTCACACGGTGAAACCGTGAGAGTTGGCAGCTCTGATGTCAGTTTGTTGCCATAATGTGACTCAGTTGTCGGCTTGTCGCAAAATGCTGAGAATATTCTGAAAGGACGTTATAATGCGATTAAGGTGTATACATGTCTAGAATGAGCCTCAATAATCAGAATATGATTGGAATACTCCACATACCTTATTCAGATTATGCTTATTCCGAATATGACCATAATCTAATTAAGGCAATCGGAGAATGGTGTTTACATGGCAGCGTCATATTCTGATTAAGACCTTATTCTGATTAATATCGGAGTATTAATGTCCAATTTTCACAATTTCCGATGCAGCAGAATCTTTGTCATTGTGACAAAGTAATATTAATGTTAACATTAACTTTACCATGGGTTTTTGCAAGTTATATTTGAGTTCTAGGGAAATTGTAAGACTCACTCTGCCATAATTTATTTGAATTATATTATTTTGAAATACTTTCTCGGCAAAATGTAAGTATGCGATTAATTTAGATTAATTAATCACAGAGCCTGCAAATTAATTAGATCATTTTCTTTTTAATCGCTTGACAGCCCTAATGTACATTTATTACAAAATTGTGAGGACTAGGCGGAACCTTCTGATGGTACACTTGTTGCCGACAGATGGACTTGGACGAAACACAGATCAAGTTAGCCTGACAGTTAGCCTGCTACCGACCAGGTTAGTTTGGTCGGATAAGTTGCCATGGTTACTTAGCAGAGATTCCCTTAAGTCACGTTAATGGAACGCAACTCTAGCTGAAAGTAGCGAGGCATACCCCTCTGGAGATACCAATGAAAAACCAAACTAAAAGTCCAACACGTGAAACACAAACCCAGAACCCTGACAAAACAGGTGTTTTTTGAGCATTCCTCAACTTTCCCAGTCCCTTGTTACCCCTCTCCTAGCTTTTTTGGAACATGTTGCAGGCATCAAATTCAAAATGAGTGAAAAGTTAATCAGTTTGAACATTAAATATATTGTATTTGTAGTGTATTCAATTGAATATAGGTTGAATAAAGGTTGAAAAGGATTTGTTTTTAAGATTATTCTGTTTTTATTTACGTTTTACTCAACGTCCCAAGACATGTTAGTATCTCCTTGTGGTGACTACTATCTCGTAATTATGAGATAGTTATCTTGTTATTATGAGATATTTATATCGTTATTATGAGATATTTATATTGTTATTATGAGATAGTTATCTGTTATAATTATGAGATAATTATCTTGTAATTATGAAATAACATTCTATTACTAATTTATTTTTATTTTATGAATAGAAAATTATAAATTGCCTGGGTGTAGAGGGGGACCCTGCTTGGGAGCTGTCCACATGATGGATGATGGTTCAGGGGTGGTTCTGGTTCACAACGTGACAGTGGGGTATACATGGAGGTATGGTATTGCTGCTAGCATTACCATGGTGAGTCACACAGTGGGATGCATTGTTACCTGGGAGACACTGGGTCATGATGGAGAAACCAAGCCACGCGCCCACCTGGGTGATTAAAAGCACAAATAGAGATTAGACAAAAGTTATAAAGATGTTCCACCTAAGGAGGATTTTCATGAGGAATACAACTACTATAGTATAACCGGTGAGTGTGGATGTCACAACCGTCATTAGGAAGGAAGGAATTGTCCTTGGCCCCCAAATGATTGTGATGGATACTACATTGCTGATGAGGTGTCTCTGCTGTCACCTCGTATGTGTAGTTTGGACATGATACGAAGAAGAACAACCAAGTGAAGGGGTTTCTGGTCGGAGTGGGGAAGTTCCTGCACTTGGTTCCTGGGAAGCGGAAACATAAAGATGTAGATGAACATACAGATCTCTGACATATATAATGTTATAAAACAAAGGGCTCATTTATGCTCCCCCAGGGAGCATTGTTGTCATTTATAACAATTTAATTTCCTGAATGTAGAGCGGAGCAGCACCACAGTATAAGTGTAAATCAGTGCCTCCTCTTACCTTCTCCTTTGAGGCTGTTCAGCGTCAAGTGAATAGAGAAGTTTCCCATTTCACACAGCTGTGGCAGAAACAATAGACTGAGACACACAGACCTCAACACAACACTGAGCGGACATACAGTGTACAGATTAAATATTGTTAGGGGTACCAGGACCCACAGTCCAGGTAACTCCAAAGTGAAATAGATTGTTTTTTCTGCGTCTGGCGCATTTCCTGTAAACTAGTTTATGCTAGAGATGTGACACTTTGCAGACATATAGATATAGCTGATAACAGCTTCTTAGAAATGAATATTCTGTATGACGGTTGGAAATCCTGAAACGATGAGATCATTACTGTGCATCTGATATATTTTCCACCATTATGGATTTCAAGAAATTGTCAAATTGTCAGATCAACACCAACCCTGGGGGAAGCGACAACATACCATGCCTCATTAACACATTTTTTTGTACACTTGAGTAAATGATGTGGCAACTATTGACCAGTGAAATGTCAAGTAGTTCTTGCCTTTCTGTCAAATGGTCCCGATCATTATAAAATTTACAGGTACAGTATAAAGGATCCCCACAGGCACACTCTTTATAAGCCATATCCAAATCAGCCTAATATTAATATCCGCATATCATAATGAGCAACATCTCCAAACTTATTATCCTTGACACATATGTTCCAAAGGAAGCCAGTGACCAATACCTACAATATAGAGAGCAACTCTCTGCCTGGCTTATATGTAAATATGCTGTTTCTGTATTACACTTATTTAACATGGGGAATACCAGTACAAAATTGTGAGCTGGGCAAAACGTTTGCTGGGATACAACATGCTAGCTTGATGGCAAGCTACCGTACATTGGTCCCTATCCTCCATCACCAGCAAAAAACAAGGTCATCCGTTTTGAAATTCAAATATGGCATTTTAAGTTTTACCATTTCAGAAACACGATTTCCAAAAAGAAAATGCAATGTTCTTGTAGCGTATTTTAGCATTGTAGCATATTCTAGCATGCATCAGGCCAGATATGTCCTTGGCGACTAGGGAGGCATCCGTTCATGTGTAAAGCCATTCATACACCTATCAATTCTCGTGACATCAGCAGGCCAGGTGTCTGAGAAGCCCAGAGACCAAGGCCACGAAAACAAGTTGTAATACTTACACATAGCCACAAGGGACCAGCACCGAGCACACATACGGATATCCAAAAGGGAGCTCAGCACCATGCTTAGCTAATCAGAGCGTATTACGGAGGCCACGCCCACCCATTCATAAAGTCACAACACATAGTCCAAGGGGGCAGAACGCTCCAGGTAACGCATTTTATCAAATTCCCTACTAAGTGTATCTCCATGCGTGCTTGTACAATTCCCCTCCTTTTGCTTCATATACATCATACCGGACCTTTAATCAAATAAAGTGAGTTAAAAGCGATCCTGACTCTGATCCTGATTTTCCAAAGAACACGGCATTCTCTAATCATTCAAGATACAAAAATTCATGTTGCAGATACCAAAAATAAGACATTCATTACTCAAATTCAAAATATGGATCAGAAATTTAAACTGGGTAAATTTCAAGCAGAAGTGGCATGGCATTTCAAGGACAGGCCTAAGCAATCAAGCCTAGGGCCACCAACGGGGCTGGGAAAACCTTTGATAGACAGACTGCAGTCCTGGTCCATCAATCGGTTCCTTACTGACTGTCTCGATCCGCCTTCCTTGCCACCCTGCTACTTTACTTAAAATGTTTATGCTTGCATTTTCTGATCTGTATTTTGGCCACTAGAATATTGAAAATCGTATTTTGTATATCTTTAACTTGAATTTTTTTGTTCTGAATTAGTGAACATAAAAATTATATTAGATAAAAATAATTATGTTTGAAATTGTGATACTGAAATGGTATGAATTGAAATGGCATTTTGAATTTCAAAAAGGGGAATTCAAGACAAATAAATTCTGAGTATAGTATAATATTCAAATCTTACGAATTCAATTCATTCAGGTTTTTTCATTTTCTTATACAAAGTCCAATAACTTTTTAAAACATTCAAAACATTATTGCAATAATTTACTTCAGTTGTTGTATCAGTTGTTATATTAGCCTGCTTGCAATTACTGTTTTTGCATTATCCTACCATCTTGAAAATAATATATATGCTATTGACATTGACAGAATTCACAATGATCATTATGTCATGTTCATGATACGTTGCTTACAACTCTTAATTCTCAATTCTCAATTTGTATTGATACCTACCACAAAAAGAGCACATGCAGAGTTGATCTGTAGATCTCCATAAGCTGTGTAAAGAGAGTATCACTGTATCAAAAAGCAAGTAAAAAGTTATGATCATATTAATGATATCTTGTGTGTAAGAAAGACTTTGGTGTGTTTGCATACTAGACAAACTTACATGGGGGTGTGTAGAGTGGATGGTTAATGTAGTAGGCCAACCAAGACGAGAATCCCCAATAATATACACAATTCTAAGGAACCAATACAAAAAAGTGACATTTCAGTTAAATAGTAAAATAACAAAATAACTGATGCTATTCAATTGTTGGTAACACTTTGCAATAAGGGTACATAAATTAACATTACATTAACATTATTTTTACATAGCATTAGCATCAGGGTTTAGCCTGGAGACCACCCTGATCACGTGACCCCACATTCCGTTTGGCTGCAGGGATCAGTCTGGACCTTAAGCCGCCCACATGAATCTCAGTGTGTGAGAGTCACTGCATTGACAGATAAACTCCTTCAGCCTTCATACAGGGGCGCCTTAATAGCACTTTAGGCCCCTGGGCTATGGACATTTTTTGAGGCCCACCCCCCTCCGCTTCTCTTAGCTCCCCTTCTCTTAGCTCCGGGTCTCCCGTCCCCAACTCAGCTGCATCCCTGTCCTCCACCTCTTACTCAAAAGCATAGCTGTTTGTAACGACTGTTGTCTCATGATTGTCTCCTGCTGTCTCACTGGTCTTGTTCTCCTCCTTCACAATAATAGTGAATAAACACAGATAGTCACCGTCAAGGGCAAGGCAATAATAGCTAGCTATGGCTAGCACCTATCAGCACCTATAGCACCTATAGCTAGTCACTATCAGCGCTGCTAGCTGCTAGCTGTCTATGATCTGTCACAAGGAGTTCTTGCTGTGCAGCTAAAGGCACAATCGTAGTAAATTTTCAGAAGAGGAGGAGAAGAGGCCGATTTCAAAACGGCTTGTAACGGCTAATCACGCTCACACCTGGTGGTATAATATGTCACCTTTAATAGTTCTTGTTAACTCAATAATGCAATAACTTGCTTTGAGAGATACCACAACGGTTTGGCCAGCGGTGGCCTGTGTTTTACGTCATCGACTACAACACAGTCCCTGATGGCCTGATTACATTGCAATTTCAGGAAATGGGTGTAGGCAGCAAGAGGTCCAGACTGATCTGTGTGGTGAAACAGAATGTGACGTCACGTGATCAGGATGGATGGTCAGGCTGATATGAACGGCAGTAGTAAATAGAACACCATAGGAGATGATTACTAAACCATAAGCAGTGTAAGCTGCATTTAGTCTTTAAGCCCCTCTGATCTGCCTTTTCTGGTATCCAGTTCCCACTTTATCCAATCAGGAGAGAGAACTCCACAAAGAGGCAGTCCTCTATGCGTGTTCACTGGCAAGCAGAAGGATTTCAGTGTTGACAAAATACAAATTCCAGCACTCCCAGGAAAGGCTTGCATAACAAAAACACCAATTAACCATCAATAAAAGAAAAAACAGCAGACGATTGGAAAAAAGAAAGAGGACAAAAAAGAGACAGGAATTATGCAAGACCATCATGTGTTGATGAGGGGGAGAGAGAGGGGAAGAGAGAGGGGGAGAGAGGGAAAGAGAGAGGGGGAGAGAGAGGGGCAGCGAGAGGGGAAGAGAGAGGGGAAGTGAGAAGAGCGAGGGGGAGAGAGAAGGGAGTGCTTACTGCAAGATCTATATAGCCAAAACGACCACATCGCTCACAGCACCTCTAACTGTTATTCAACCATCAGTTTATGCTAATTAGTTCATTGACAAATTTTAATTCATGGTTTATCAATGTACCCTTATTGTAAAGTGTAACAAGTTATTTTACACTAGATAAAGAAGGATGAACAATGACTATATAACCATAAATGTAAGACTAAGAATATAATCCATTGTTCCATTGGAGATGAACTGAAAGGGCTCACCCTGATGATAGTCCTGAGTGGCATGGTCCCGTGGGAGAACCGATGCACAAAGATAGTCTCCACCAACCTCTTCATGTAATGACCCGTGTGACACGCACACGCCAGTCTGATCAGGGGAGAGGAGACGGAGACAGAGATGCATGATGGCTGTTTGCTTAGCTATAGGTTTTGTCACAGTCTTGTAGTTAATGTCAACATGATTTGAATTGCTCCAAGCCTTTTTAATCTTCTGTCTGTATGACTATCACTCTCTCTCTCTCAAACCATCCCCATCTATTACTACTCTCTCACTTTACATTCACCTTTTACGGTTTCTGAGACCAAACACGTATCAGATGCGTCTTTTCAGGCCCTTACGTGGTGACGGTCAGTGGGCTGGTGAAGGCGTATTTCTGGGGGTAGATATAGGGCAGGCGGAAGTAGAACATCAGGTAGGTGAAGAGAGGGCCCATGTACTCTGCCAGAAACACCTGAAGGAAGAGAATCACACACATGACAAGAACAATGACTCCAGAAACACCTGAAGGAAGAGAGTCACACACATGACAAGAACAATGACTCCAAAAAACGTTGTTTTTTTTTAAATCTGATAACACAATTGTTTTGGGCAACACCCGAGTCCATCAGCTAAATCTCCCAAGGCCGTCTGTGTTCTGGAAGTACTTTCTGAAGACAGATGGAGCGACCTTCTGGTTAAAGTGTCCATGTGTCTCAGTTTAGAGAGAGTAATGGAGGGCTCGTGAAGGCTCCAGAGAGGGGGGGTCTTCTTACCATGGTCCAGCCCAGCTGGGGGCCCAGGTCTCTGAAGTACATGGTGGCGGTGGTCCCCACGGGGAGGCTCTGCAGCACCTCCTCGTCCCTCAGGGCCTTTGCCTCTGGAGCACAACACGGGGAGGAACACCCAAACAATACATTGGAAACAAATCCAAAGTGCAATGTGGTCGAAACGAAAATTTAAAATAATGTTAAATAATATAATCAATCCTTGAGTGATTCACCCTATGAAGTGTTTCATTAGTCGCAAAATATCCCCTGGACACACTGATTTAAACAATTTGTTGTAATTCAAAGTAAATTATATTTGCATGCATTTAGAGCTATTTTACAATTATCCATTTATTTATTAGAATTTACTAGAATTATGCACATCTGCACTGTGTGTACGTATATATATATATATATATATATATGTATGTGTGTGTGTGTGTGTGTGTGTGTGTGTGTGTGTGTGTGTGTGTGTGTGTGTGTTGAACTGAACTTTGTGAAAGCTCTGGGTGACCCAGCGCTCCTAACCTGTTTTATAGATAATGTGGTGCACTAATAGAAAGACTATTTTAGATCCAGCTCAGGAGGGGAGGGAGAGGCTGGCCCAAATAGCATATATTACCAGAGCGTATTCCTCCACACCGCTGCTTCTCACAAAGAAGACGAGCCAACAGCTCCATAATCAGAGCTGACGGCCCCACGCCGCTCACTGCTGGCTCTTTCGTTATTTACTTCAATAGACGTATTTTCAATCCTTATGTTATGAGCGCAGAGTAACTGCTAGGACGCTATTGACCTGGTAAGGGTATAGCATGGAAGAAAGCGGGTTCTTATGCCGTCTTACTGTAGCATGGCGGTGTGACTGGGGCCAACTTTTAATGGGGAGAGAAAAAGCGTTAATGATGCCAAGCATCAACTTTCTTTTTGTACGAGTTCGAGAAGTACGAGAAAATGAGTCAAACAATAAGGAAAGAGATCCATTATCCATACAGCATATCAGCTCATTAGTTGATTCCTGGTGTTTTGCCAGCTGTGAAGGCCTATAGTGTAAAAGCACAATGTTGCAGTTAAAGGATAATTGGTTTGAAACAGCAGAAGTCATTTGATAGATTAACTCAACAGCACTAATATGTCTTACTGGGATCCAGCTTCAGGGCCTGACGGGCTGGATACCACTGGGGATCTGCAACACACGCACGCACACACACACACACACACACACACACACACACACACACACACACACACACACACACACACACACACACACACACACACACACACACACACACACACACACACACACACACACACACACACACACACACACACGTGCCAGTTTGGCTTCAGGCCAGATAACAATTAATTATAATTGGGCAGAGCCAGATTTACCCGGCCCCTTTGGCAAACACTTGAGAACCTTTTTGATGGGACACATGCTGATTGCTGATGGTACAAGCGCTGCAGGCGTCGAACAAGTTAACAAGCAAGGAATTAAGCTTTTATCAGATCCTCTGGGGGACCCTAGGTCCGATAGATGTACCGGTCAGGGGCAGCACCACTAAGGGCACAAGCTGCATCTAGAAACGTTTCAAGCTATCTGCCATCTACAAATGTTAATAGGAATTTATATTCAGTCAATATAGTGCAAAGCTATGTTGCATTAGCAAGTATGTGAAGTGAAGAGGACCCAGCAGCCAGGACGACCAGTGCATGGCTAGTGTGCTGTTAACACTTACAGGATTTGTGAACAAGACTCTTGATGTCTGCTATTGTGGAGTAGGGCTCCACCTGGGAGAAACATAACATGCATGCTTGTTACATCCATCCACCCTGACCGGGGTGGGCAAAGATGGACATGTTCAATAACCTTGTTATGTAGTGCTGGCTGGACTTAATGTGCTACACTATGTGAAAGTCTATAACAATACTAGGAGGAAAAGGTTAATCCTATCCGGACTCCCTTTCCAGTTAGTTCCACGCTGGGCTTCAGTGGTGAATGAGTGAATCAAGAGGAGTTGAGTTCAGGTGCAGACGTACCTTATCTAGGAAACAAAGCTGCTTTCTTGTCTTTGCATCAAGGACCTCAACCTATTATTAGGAAAAAGAAAAGATAATCAACCAACAGCGTATCCTGTGGCGAGTCTTATGGTTTTAGTCTGATGATTCCCCTGAATTTTTTTTTTGTTTCACTCCAGTCCAAAATTTAATGCAAACTATATTTTGCACTTAATTACGCACTAATGCGAACAAGAGTTGCAGGGGGCATTTCTGAGTGCGCTCTGTCACGTTGTCAGAGTTGGGGTCCCTGGAGGATTCTCCAAACCTCCAGCAGCTGATCGCCCACGCAATCCGGGTAGACAACCGGCTCCGCGAGCGTCGCAGGGAGCGAATCCCCCGACCACCACCGCCGTCCGAAACGAGCTGGCCTCGGTAGTAGCCAGAGGGGTCCTGAAGAGTCTTGTCCTCAACCCCTCGGCCCGTTACTCTATGCCACCTTCCTGTGGCGAGACCAGACACTACCCCTCAAACTTATTTTGGATTCCAGAGCGAAGGAGAGTTTTATCGACCAGGAGGTGCACGACTAAAGGCTAAAGCCCTTAACGGTAATCTGCTCGCTCGTGTCGACGGCATGACCGGCACCTTGACCTTCCAACTAGGCTCCGGGAACATCCAGCCGGATGCTGCAGTGGAACCCTGCATGGATCCTGAGCCCATTCTGCTTCCTTCTTGTCTCATTGACACTCTCACACTCACTTGGGAGATTGAGTCAGCAGTCCTCCAGGCGCAGGGACAACTGCCTGACCCAGCTACCGGTCTTCTCAACTGGTTATTCGTCCCTGACTTTAGAGTCCTTATGTGGGCTCACTCTACCAGACTCACCTGCCACCCAGGCATAACCCGCACCCTGGATTTCCTCCGACAACGGTTCTGGAGGGCCATCATGGACAAGGCCACCCGCTCGCTCCTCGCTGCATGTTCCACCTGTGGACAGAACAAGTCCTCAACCAGACCCCATTTGGCTTGCTCTGTCCCATAAACATACCTAAACTTCCCTCCACTAGGGACAGCTGACCTTCTGTTGCTCCACGTGGTCCGCTCACATGGCATCCCTACGGACATCGTCTCTGACCGTGGACCTCAGTTCATATCACAGGTATGGCACTCGTAGCTACTGTCAGTCTCTCTTCTGGTTACCACCCACAGATCAATGGACAATCAGGCAGGGCTAACCAGGGGATGGAGGCTGCGCTCCTTTGCCTTAACATTGACAATTCATCCTCTCAGAGTTCCCAACTCCCCTGGGTCAAGTATGCCGATAATTCCCTCACCAACGCATCCACTGGGTTTTCTCCCTTCATGTGCATATTGGGGTACCAGCTGAGCTGTTTCCCTCCATGGAGGCGAAGATTGTGCATCCCTCCATCCAGGCTCACATGTGCCGGCTAACATGTACCTGGAGACATCATGCTCTGCCGTGCTCCGTGCCTCTACCAACAACGACCATCACCAATCACCAAGCTTTTATGGTCTGTCGACTACTAGATGTGCGTTGTCACGGCGGGAACTCCAGTACCTTGTGGACTGGGAGGGCTAAGGGCCACAGGAGTGATCTTTGATCCCCTGGAGTCTAACCATGGATGTTTCACTCATCTGGGACTTCAATAAGGCACACCCGTCCAGTTCCGGGCGTACGCCAGGGGGCGTCCGTAGCGGGAAGGGTTATGTCACAGCGTCCATTTCTGCCACCTAAAGGGGGCCAGTGTCTCTCACCTTACGTCATTCCATTCTTGTCCCTTGGTCTACAACCTTCCAGCAATCGCCTTCATCAGCACACAGTACATCAACCCTGGACCTCCAGACAAAAATCACTAGATCGTTGTATACAATTAACTGTCAGTACTTCGTCCCTGGCCCTTCCTCGTGTTAAGATTGCTTGTTGTTGTGTTCTGTCGCTGTTGCTTACTGTCGTCTTACTGTCTCCCTGTCTTCAGTCTGCCTACTCGCCTGCTGCCGAACCCTTGCCTGTCTGACTACCCACCTGTTGCAGAACCCTCGCCTGTTTGACAATCCGCCTGTTGCTGAACCCTTGAAAACTTTTTGGTTTGTGCTTTGTTCTCATCTGAGTGAACACATATTTAGACATAAGCCGGTCCAAAGTTTGATTAAATACCTTGGGACCTAAACTGAGCACAAAAGCTCCATGGAAGGCCAAAGGGGTTACAACTACGCCTCATTGTAGACAGGTTTTGTTTTCAATATATTCAGATGTTTTTTTTCCACTGTTTTTTTTCCCACTCAGTTTTTCCTCATCTCTAAAACTTGAAAAAAATAAAAAACGCTTGAAAAAGTGTGCACCCTAAAAGTTCTTCACTTCACTACACTTTGTATGCCAAGGCTATAACTAGTGTTTAATATATGTTCAATGCAGTAATACACTGTAGGCTAAACATTATTTTCACTTAGATCACCACATTTAGTCTCCCTTTAGTTCCCAGAAAGTAGCATACAGAGCCTCACTCCGATAGTAGTCTAATATGCATGAGACGCAGATTAAACCCATATTATCAGAGTCAAACATATAACTGTGCCCTTGGGCATTGAGGACTAGCTTGCAATCGTTGCTGATTCAGCTCTAATGAAGAGCCGCTTGTGGCCGTAGCTCATGTTAATGTACTATTACTTGAGATAACGTGAATAACCTTTATTACAATAATTTGGCCTTGAAAATATGTCACTTCAGATCAATTTTCAACGGCAATGAGGGTGAGGACAATAACTCCCATTGTCAAGTCCTACTCTTCTTCAACATCCAAAGGACACAGGGACAACTCAATTTTCGACTCAATCACTTTTATTCCTTTGGTTTTGTTAGTTGATTGGTCCATTCAGTGTATTTGCCAAATAATTAGACATTTTAAATTGAATTTAACACAAAATCATACATATTAAGCAGCATTTCAACACCATGAAAGTAAATAAACATTTTCACCGACCATTGGCGTCTTTGGACTGAAACTATGAGTGAACTTGGAGCGTGTCTTCTCTCTTTAGTTTGTTCTCCTGAATGACTGAACCCTTTTCTTCACAGGTGCTCCCACTCAATGAGTTGATTAGGTCACAAGCAGCCAGCTTGCTGCTGCTGTTGCACTCTGGGAAGTGTAGTTATTTGAGACCCAGCTGGGATTCAGCTCAACACCTCCCACTTGAGCTCCTGGTTTTTCCAAACCCAGAGAGGTCACAAGCCCTTTACCACTCTGCTTGTTCTTCAGTGGGAAGTAGAATGACAAGGCGTCTGACATCTCTATGAGGAATTGTGGCAGGGATTTTGGTTTGAAGCCTCTTGGTTCTTTCACTGTTTGCTCTTGTGGGCCCTTCTTTGCCGTTTGCCTTTTTGATGTGAACAGGATAGCTGGGAAAAGTCTTCACAAGCACATCTCTTACGATGCCTTTGCTGTCAGCATTGACACTGACCACTCTAGCCAGCTTGTACTGTCCTCTCAGGGCGTTTTGGTCAGCCAACCAGACCACATCTCCAACAGCAACATTTCGCTCTTTGGTGTGCCATTTGTTCCTTATGAACAGATTAGGTCCAGCCAATTGGCTCCACTTCTTCCAGAAATTGCTCAACTCTGCTTGAATATGTTTAAGTCTTTTGTAAGGGTATCCATCAAACTGGAAATCTCCAGGGTCTCCCTTTGGATTGGCACGTCCTAAAAGCAGAGAATTCGGGGTGATGTACTCTACACAGTCTTCTCTGCTTTGAGTTCTTGCATCGATGGGTCTCTCATTTGCAAGGTTAGCTGCCATGAAGAGGAAAGTTTGGAGTTCTCCCCATGTGAAAACACCATCTCCACCAAGGTTGCTCAACGCCCGCTTCACTACTTTGACAGCTGCCTCTGCTGCACCATTCATTCCTATGGGGAGAGTCTGCAGGGTGGATCTTCCACGACCATTCTGTACCATGCTTGGCAGCTGTGTCTTCAAGTTCAGACTTGTTCAGTCGCTCAAGGAATTTGTGAAGCTTCTCCAGAGCAGGTCTGGCTCCCACAAAGTTAGTGCCTGGGTCTGACCAGAGTTTCCTGGGGTGTCCTCTGAGTGAAGTGAACCTTTGATAGGCTAGCAGGAATCCTTCAGATGACATGTCACTCACCACTTCAGTGTGTATGGCTCGGGAAGCCATGCAGCAGAAGACTATTCCCCATACTTTGAGTCTAGTTCTCTTCTTGACCTCATCTTTCACTTCATAAGGGCCGAACAGGTCCATGGTGGTGAATTCAAAAGGTGCAGCTGGGCCTGTTCGCTCTAGAGGCAAGTCAGCCATGATTTGTTGACACTGTTTTGCCTTGTTTTTTCTGCAGACCACACAGCTGTCAACCATTTTCTTGGTAAGTCTACGGCCTTTTATTACCCAGGCTTTCTTCCTCATCCGGAGAAGGGTTCCTGCCACTCCCGTGGTTTGCTTTGTAGGATTCTTGTGCGAGCAATGTAGACACCCATGCTTCAAATGGTAAAACTGGCACTGCCGTCTTATCTTCGTTGAATGTCTGAATTCTGCCTCCACAAACTAGCAGTCCAGAGTTCACATCTTTGTATACTGCCAGTCTGCTCAGAGTTGTGTCTGAAAAAGCTGTACCTTCTTGAGCTGCGAGGAAGAGGTCTTTGAGTGCATCTTCATGTTCTTTGACAGTCAGCACAGCTTGTTTCGGTGATGTTACCTCCCACTTAGACTGTTTAGGGGCCCGGCACTTCCTCTTCAGCCACTGCTTGGCAGCTAGACAAACCCAGGCAATGACTCTCACCAGTTTGGACAGGCTACTGAATCTTCTTACTTCCACAAGATCTTTAACCCAGCCAGTGGGCTTCCTTCTTAGAAGAAGAGTTGGGTTTACCACAGGTTTTTCCTCTCGAGTTTCACTCCTTGGACTTTCCTGAGTGGCTTCTAGGTCTTCTTTCTGCTGACTCCTTCTTGCTTGAGCTCTTGTTAATGCACCTGAGAATGCCTTCCTCTGGAGCTTGTTCACACTCTCCCTGGCATGAGCTGCAACCTCTTCCGTTGATTTTATAGGCCACTCCTCCACTGGCCACTTCAGGAACTCTGGTCCATTTTGCCATGTGGAATTCTCCTTCAAATCTTCAGGAGCGCCCCCTCTTGTTATGATGTCAGCTATGTTCAGATCTCCACGGATCCACCACCAGTCTTGCACTAGTCCAGCCTTCTGGATTTCGCCCACTCTATTTGCAAAGAAGGTTTTGTACCCATAACTGACTCTTTGAATGGCTCCCAAGACTGTTTGACTGTCAAGTAGATGGAACCATCTCTCGATCTTCATTCGGCCATGCTTTTCCACATACTTCCTGATCCTGGCTGCGAAGACAGCACCACAGATCTCAGCTTTTACAGCTTCTCCCTTCTGATCCAGGGGTGTCAGCTTGGCTTTTGATTCAACTAATCGAACTTCCGTGCCTTGACTTGTCTTCCACCTTAAGTACATCACAGCTCCATAGGATTTGTCACTTCCATCAGAGAAAGTGATGCCCCAAGGTTTCCCTTCCCAGCCAGCTGGTGTGAGGCTCCTGTGGAATTTCACCTGTCCAAGCTGCACATATTCTTCAAAAAGCTGTATGGCTTCTTCTCTGAGGTTTTCTGAGAGAGGTTGGTCCCAGGTTTCTTGGGTTAGTTTCCCACCCCCTCCCTCTTGCAAAGCTTTTCTAACAAGAATGGCTCCCTTCTGTTTGGCAGGTGTCACTAAGCCAATTGGGTCGTACAGTCCAGCTACTTGGCTTAAGAGAGCCCTCCTAGTCAGTGGATTAGGTGTCTCAGTTCTCACCTCCTCCTTGAGAAGATCTTTTCCAACTCTCATCTTCTTCTTTCTTTTGGTAAAGTTAACTGAGGTTAACATGTAGAGCTTGTCTTCATCCACTTGGTAGCCGATGCCCAAGGCTTTGTTGTCTTCATCCCTCATTTGATTTGGAAGAATTAAGGTTTTACCTTGCTTCTCTGTTAGAACCTCCGTCTCCATTCCTTGCCTCCCACTTTGCCCTGACCGGACCCATGGTTTGAGGAAGAAACCTCCAACCTTTAAGATCTCTTCAACATTTGCTGTGATTTCGTCAAGTCTATTTAGGTCATTTTGGGAGGTTAAGAGGTCATCCACATAACTGTCCTCTTCAATTACTCTTTATTATTTATTACTTCAATTACTCTTTATTATAATTACTCTTTATTATTTATTTATTACTTATTATTGCGCTCATCCTCCAAGTGAATAAAGTTGGGCAGGCATGCTGTCTCCCTCATAGCCAACTGCGCAATGCAACCAGCAGGTCTGTCCCCAATGTTGACTCTGGTAATTGCATATTCCCTTATCTCTTCATCTGGTCTGTCCCTCCAGAGGAACCTGTGAAGATGCATCTCACGCTCCTCCAGCCATACAGAGTTGTACATCTTTTTGATGTCTCCTAGAGATGCATGCATCCCTTCCCTGAACCTCAGCAGGACAGCTCTGATAGGGTTGAGAACGTCTGGTCCCTTCAGAAGAAGATCATTCATACTCACTCCTTTGTATTTCTGGCTACTATTCCAAACAATACGAACTGGTGTCGTCACTGAATGAGGGTTTGGCGCCACCAGGTGGCTTACGTACCACACTGGTCCGTTCCACTTGTCCATGATCTTGTCGGTGAGTTCTATGGCTGCGCCTCGTTCGACCATGGATCTGGGTAGCATATGCGACTTTCCAGTCTGGCTCTCTGCTTAGTTGCTTTTCCATCCTTAAGAAACAAGCTTGGACTGCACCTTTGTTGTTTGGGAGAGAGGCTGGATCTACTGTCCAAGGATACTTTGCATCCCAATGAGGAGCTGGTGTGTGAGCATCCCCCTTCTTGTAGGTGAGGCCTCCTTTAATGATCTCAAGCTCCCTCTCCTCTGCCAGGGTCATTTCTTTTCCTCCTGGTGGACAGTTTCCACATCGGCATCCTCCACATTTCGGCTCACATGCAGCTCCGATGCTGTCCCAGTGCCACCACTCAAGGAACTCGTGGTTACTGGCAGCTGTACATTTGGTCTGAGCCACATCCTCCTGCTGTAGCTGGGCTGTGTCAGTTCTTGGTTGTCTTGTGATTTCTTGATATTTGACAGCTGCTGTCCTCATGGAGCGAGCAAAGTGTGTTTTGGACTCATGCTGCAACCTCCACTTCTTCAAACAAGTCGGGATGTGCTCCACCCACTGTCTTCCCCAATGGACCTTCCCACAAGACGAGGTCTCCAATGATTTTTACCCTCTGGGGAGCGAGTCTTCCCTCTCGGTGGCTAATGAGAAGTTCAACCTCTTCTGGCCTTTCCAATTCTTTAAGATTGACTTCTGGGAAGAATTCTTTCAACTTCTCAGGTTCAATTACTTGATGCACTCTGGCAATTTCATCCAAGCCGTAGCAGACCATTTCATGAGCTCTCTCTGTTCCTTTAGGAGTCTTGACTCTGACTTTGAGGAGATACCTTCTTGTGTTCACCTCCATGGCCATTCCACCAACCCCATGCACAACTAAAGTCATCTTCTCACTTCTTATCCTCAGTCTTTCAGCAGCCTTATGGGTAATGTAGTTTGTATCTGAAGCAAGGTCAATTAAAGTCCCAATCTTCTGCCCTGCGTTTGCAGTGACTTGCATCAACATCATGATGACCGGAAGTTCAGAGAGCCCATTTCTCTGCAGGAGCTCAGACTGACCTGAAGCATCGAGTGTCACTGCGGTTTTGTTGGTGTTGGTGAAAGCCTTTCTGCATCGATCTGCCATTTCTGGGGAAAGTTCAGACAAGATATCCTCTTGTTCCTCCGTTAGTTTGCTTTTACCCTTGCCGTCTTTTCCACTCTTTCTCTCTTCCCCTCTTTTGACTTCTCCTTTTGGGCAGAGGAAAAAATGGTGGTCTGGGGCACCACCTTCCCTTTTACAGTCTTTATTTCTGCATAGGAAAGTGTCTCTGCAGTATCCATCCACATCATGGCATCCGAGACATTTTCTGCATGCTCCCAACTTTCTCAATACAGCTTTCTTTTCAGGTAGCTTAAGTCTTTTGAACTTTCTACAGAAGAAGATTTTGTTGTTGTGCCCACTATCACCACAGACACCACACACCTCATCAAGCTCCTCTTTCTTTGTGGTTTTTGTTGAGGCAATCCTTCTGTCATACTTCTTGTCTGGGGCACCACCTTCCCTTTTACAGTCTTTATTTCTGCATAGGAAAGTGTCTCTGCAGTATCCATCCACATCATGGCATCCGAGACATTTTCTGCATGCTCCCAACTTTCTCAATACAGCTTTCTTTTCAGGTAGCTTAAGTCTTTTGAACTTTCTACAGAAGAAGATTTTGTTGTTGTGCCCACTATCACCACAGACACCACACACCTCATCAAGCTCCTCTTTCTTTGTGGTTTTTGTTGAGGCAATCCTTCTGTCATACTTCTTGTCTGAACAATCTGATTTCTCCACAGTTCTGAGCTGTTCGAGTCTCTCTAGTATTTCTTCTTGACTTTTCAGGAACTTCAAGAGCATGTCAAAGTGGTTGTCTGATGTGACATTGTTTCTGGGTTCAACCATGAACATCAACCAGTCTCTTTTAATAAAGTCAGGCAACTTGCTTTCAATGGATTTAATTACCAGTGGGTTATTTATGGCTCCAGAGTTTACTAACTGTGAGATCTACCAGGGCCTTCTCCACTGACTGTATGAGGTCAATGACCTTTCTTGGCTGGTTCCCCTTCACATGTGGCATCTTCTCCAGCTCTTCAAGGATTTCTACAGTGATGGTTGACTTGTTGCCATATCTGTTCTCCAGGACTCTGAACATGTCATTGGCAGTGGTGTAGGTTGAAAGTCTGAGGTCATTTGAGATTTTGTCATCCACACTCTCCAAGAGTTGAATTTTCTTAACTTCAGTTGATCCGGATGGCTCTCCCTGCCTTTGCAGGCTTTCCCAGTCTTTCCTCCATCTGTGATATTCTCTCTTGCTTCCTTTGAAGATAGGTAGAGTGATTGGCTTGATTCTCACCATTGGTGTGGATGTTGCCTGTTGGGGTAGTACTTTCACTCCTGTGCCTTGCTCATTGATCGTCCGTGCAGTGGCAAATTCAGCTTTCCTTAATTCAAGCCTGTAGTAGGATGCTCTTACATCCTTGACTCTTCCATCTAATTCATCCTTTAATTCCACAGGGATCCATCTCTCCCATGTTGACATTGTTGAGATGGCCTCTTTTCTTCTCTTGTCCAAGAGAACGAGGTGCACTTCATAGCCCTCTAAATTGGCACTTTCCACAGGTACATCAGCCGCTTTATCATTGGCTTTTTCTGCTTCCAGGATTGCCACAAGAAGTTCACTTCTTCCATACCTCGACCACAGGTTTGTTTGAACAATGTCTCTTATTTCTGCCAACTTTGTTTCGCCTTCTTTTACAGATCTATCAATGTCGGCCTCTTGCTGTTCATCAAGACCTGCTTCCTTATCCTCAGTCTTAATGTCAGCCTCCAGTCCAATCCTGTAGTCATCATTGGCATCGAGCATCTTTCTGAAACAGTCTGAAAGCTTAGTGAATTCCTCCTTTAACTCCACTTGAAGCATGCTGCTTGCTCCTCTTGAAATAAAGTTGGCTTGTCTGGTGAAGCTGCTTTTTGCAGTGGTCCTCTCCTTTTTGAGCTGCTGGACCGACTTCCCCAGGACATCTTCCGCCATCTTGACTTCCTCTGCGTCAACAGCTTATTTCTGGATCTGAAGCCGTTTATCCTCAGGGCCAGGCCGCTCCGCGTGGTTTACAACTGTCAAGTCCTACTCTTCTTCAACATCCAAAGGACACAGGGACAACTCAATTTTCGACTCAATCACTTTTATTCCTTTGGTTTTGTTAGTTGATTGGTCCATTCAGTGTATTTGCCAAATAATTAGACATTTTAAATTGAATTTAACACAAAATCATACATATTAAGCAGCATTTCAACACCATGAAAGTAAATAAACATTTTCACAGACCATTGGCGTCTTTGGACTGAAACTATGAGTGAACTTGGAGCGTGTCTTCTCTCTTTAGTTTGTTCTCCTGAATGACTGAGAACCCTTTTCTTCACAGGTGCTCCCACTCAGTGACAATGAGTTGATTAGGTCACAAGCAGCCAGCTTGCTGCTGCTGTTGCACTCTGGGAAGTGTAGTTATTTGAGACCCAGCTGGGATTCAGCTCAACACCCATGATGCCCGTTTAACTAACGAGGCAGACCTGGTACACTTGGTACAGATACACATGGGCGTCGCGGCAATATAATTGGGGGGGTCACGACCATGGACCTATAAATACGACCCCCTCACCTTAAAAAAAAAGTAGTTTGGACCCCCCCACATTTGCCGTCAAAAATATTAGCGCTTGACTGGTCTACTAGTCCAGAATTTCTTCCATTGCTTCACAATCAAATCTGTTCCACTTTATCAGTAGGGGGAATACCCATATCAATAGAAATCCACTCTGCATTTTCCTGGTTTCCTAACACACAGCCGCATCACGCATGCATATTTAAAACATGCACCGAAGCAAGCCTATGTTGACTTGACTGAGAGTTATTGACAGACTTAAGCAAACAGTCATTGTCAAAATGACCAGCTTTAGCTGAGAGGGCTTTCTTTCTGTTCAGATATTTAGCCTATATTTTAGTGCCAATTCATGTTACATTGTTAACTTGTTAATTTAATAAAAACAATTAAAACAATGACAATGACAATGATGTTCCACAGACGAGATGGACATAAGGACTTTTTTGTTTATTTTACCAAAATCCTTGCATTTTACTTGGTTTGCAGTTTAATTGAGTTATAGTTTTGTGTTCTGCAGGGCACTGAATGCTAAAGTTGATTCTAATTTAGGCTCTGAGTAGCCTAGGTACACATTTTATGTTTCCTCATAACTTGTTTGAGATTTGTTGATGCATGACATTAATGTAGGGCTATGTTGAGCTAAGTTACCTCATTCTTTTCTAATTCACCCTCAGATTTTTGAAAACCTCATATTTTGCTCTCAATAAATAGAGAACAAAGTGCCAAAAAAGTTAGTCAGTGTCAGTCCTCTGTGTATTACACCTGAACACAATAGTAGTCAGTAATTGCAGACCATGCCGGCTCCAAGGAAAAACAATGAAAGAGGGAGATCATTTTAAATCTAAAAACATGGTAAAATGCACCAGAATGCGGGAAATTGCATCTACTTCTTTCAACATTTTCATAAAATAAATAAGATAAAAAGCTTAACTACTGGTGAACGAATGGTTTGCGAAAGAGTAACAACTCAGTATGATGCATGACTTTACGTGAAGGTACACAAAAAGTTTCACTACTGGTAAACAAATGATTCAAAAAGCTTCACTACTGGTGAACGAATGATTCAAAAAGCTTCACTACTGGTAAACGAATGATTCAAAAAGCTTCACTACTGGTGAACGAATGGTTTGCGAAAGAGTAGCAACTCAATATGATGCATGACTTTGGTGAAGGTGAATGATGGTACACAAAAATGAAGGTACACTTCATTTTTGAAGTGTACCTTGAAGGTGAAGGTACACAAAAATGAATGTACACAAAAAGCTTCACTACTGGTAAACAAATGATACAAAAAGCTTCACTATTGGTGAACGAATGAGTAACCACTCATCAGTCAGATCCAGCGCTACCAGTCGATCCAGTGTGGGACACAAGCCAGCCCTCAACAGTGCTTGAAACCAAGGGCGGCAGGTTCAAAGCGTGCCCTGCAGCGGTGGACAATTGCTTTTAAGCCTTCAACATTACTAATGCCACATAATAAACCTTAAATGTGAATATTAATGTATATGTATTGTGAATATCTTTGTTAAAATATGACAATCATCACGTCTGTGCCCTGTTAATTTAATAACTAATTGTGAAATCCCAGGAAAATTCAGTTGCTTTCATAATCAATTGGTCAGTTTGCAAATTGACAGAATGATTAATTAATATAGTATCCCCTAGTCTGTTTACCAGTCCTCAGTAGTTACTGAATAACTGTCACTTAGGGCCCCAGTTAGGGCCCTGGTCGGTCATCATTCGTTACTCAGTAACAAATACAGTAGTTCCCTAGTCTGTTTACCAGTAACTCCTCAGTACTTACTGAATAACTGTCACTTAAAGCGGCCACACACCGCGCCGAAAATCGGGCGTCGGTGAGTCTTGAGAGGTCAGTGTCATGTGTCTCTTTGGTGTATATGGTGAGGTCGGCCGTCGATAAGGTCGTCGGCATTCTTTTCAGCCGGTTCAACATATGTAATCGGCCACTACAGTCGTTCAGTCTTTACCAATCTGATTGGTGGAGGGCTAGCCCTTGACTAGCGAATCAGTGAAGCCCGGAAGTAAGGATGGTAAACATACAAAGTGAAAGCGCAGACAATGGCGACACACTCTCTCAACGCATTGTTTGGCATCGTTTTGATGGTTGATATTGAATTCTTTGACCATGTGGACCGACGAAATTGAGGAACAATTTATCAGCATGGTGGAGGATAGACCGTTGCTGTTCGCGGTTGCTGAGAGAGGTCCTGATATTTCCGGTTTCCATTATATTTTGGACCACAATACAGATTAGTGCCGCCTGCTGTTTTGGAGACATTACATCTCACGCAAGTGCAGAACGTACAGCGTTGTCTGTAGTTGTCTAGGTGTGTATTTCACACTTTTATGACAGAGTCGGTGAGATTAATAGCCCGACTCCATTTTCTGGCGATGATCGGGCAGTCGTCTTGGTGTGTAACTGCTTTTAGGGCCCCAGTTAGGGTCCTGGTCGTTCATCATTCGTTCCTCAGTAACTACCCATGTTTTTGAGTACCTTATTGTAATGTGTTACCCAAGTCTGAACTGGCAACTTATGTTGAATTACTTGGTTGGCTTTAGATTTAATTGCCAACTGTAAATTTTCAGTTTTGGGATATTTAATGCTTAATAATAATTTCCTGAGAAAATTCACTTTTGGTTTGCTCTTAATTGATAGCACATGTACTTTAACTGCCATAAATATTATTTCTGTCAATATTTAATATGTTTTTGTTTATATTTATGTATTTAATTTGTTTTAATGAATATTGCGTTTGCAAGTACAATCAGCCCTAAGAGCACTGCTGGCTTGGATTGGGGGCCTGAACTGGATAGTCTAATAACTAGCTAATGGACACCATACCGATTTGTGCTCAGCACATTGTTGAAAGGGAAAGAGAGGAACAGAGAGATTTGTTTATTTCACCATTACATCTCAGATTGAAACTCATGTTGAAATGACTTAGAAAGTCAAAATAATTAGTTTACAACAGTTGCATGATTAAAGCTAGTGTAGGCAATTTATTGAGCATTCCTTACATTAACATTGGCATTGGAAAATGAATCATAGCTTTTTAAAATATACTTTTGGTTCAAAATAATTGTTTTTTGAATAGGAATGGTTCTACATCTGTTTCAAAATATGTTGTTTCTTTTAATAAAGGGTCCAACCTCTACCCTGTAAATAAATGTAAGGAGGTAACTATCAGTGCTTTAGATTACAGCCTGCATACCCTGTAGTTACCCTGTAACTTAATGTAACAAGGAGGGGAACTACCCCATCATTATCTACTCTGTAACTAAAGAGACCTATATGAGAACAGTTTGTTTCGATTAACTTGCCTCAAAACAGGCAACACAATCTAAAATATTCATACCTTGTGTTTAATCTTGCTGCATTTTTATTTATTTCTTGGGATGAAAGGAGGCCGAGCACAGAGCTGAGAACATTATATTACATAATATGCATCTGGGGGAGCTGTAATCTTGGTCAAACATGATTATCAAGGAGAAGTCTTTCAACATTTTAACAACTTCAAGATTGTCAATGTGTTACACCGAAAAACAAGTGAGTCATCTTGGAGTGGTGGGTGATTCTGTTGGAGCCAGGGAGCAATAAACAGGTATCCATAGTATCCATGACAATATACTGTCCTCTGGACATTTGTCTTGAAGAAAACACACATGTACCCCATAGCTATTTTAAGGACCTGGAAATTAGAAAGGAACAATGTATTTTGCCTTTTGTTGGTAATTTCTTTAATAAATCACATGATACAGAAGACATTACTCCATCTTTCCTGAAATTTTGCATTGGTTGTATGGTCATACTGTACCCAACAAAAATAATTTAATTTGTACTAAGTAATTAAATAATAGCTAATAATTACAATATCAATTATCTCAAAATTCTTCCCAAACATCCAGATTATTGCTCAGTAGATCACACATACCCTGTAATGATATAATAGGTACCCTAACCCCACAAACAAAGACTAAAATATAGGTAGCCCTAACCCTAGAACCAAACCCTAGCAAAAAAAAACACCTAATAAGAAACCCTAACCCTACTAATTAATGTAGAAAATGTATATCTTAGTTAACATGAACACCTTTACTAAACCTGAACACCATTCAAAAACATATCACTAGACTGTGAGTTCATGTTTACAACTGCATAAGCTAATGTTTAATTTATGGTTTATTAATGCACCCTTATTTTGAAGTTTAATGGTGTAAGGTATTACAAATCTGAACAAAATGCAGATCTCAAAGACACACCAAAAAGTTTTGCTGTTTGACGTCAAAGTAAATTAGATCTCAATAAAACAAATTGATGAAAAGAGATTGATGAAGCAAATCAATAAGTCAATCTATAAATCAGGGGCTTTTAATGCGCTGCCTTTTAATGAGCTGCCCATAGGGCGGACTGCCCGACATCTACCAAAACCCCTGGCCCCCTGCAACAAACTGTAAAGTCAGTTGATGAGTGGACTTATGCAGCAGGGTAACGAGTAACCTGACACATGATGGTCATCAAATACCTACAACCATTTTTTGACAGAGGCAAAGGCCCAACACAGTCCAACTGTGCTGGGCCCAGTTGGACTGTACTCAAATGGAAGTACTCAAATGGAGCAGACTCCACCATTACTGGCTGCAAAGGCGCAGGCTCAATAACCTGGTTTGGCTTACCAGTTATCTGACAGATGTGGCAAGTTTTTATGTACGCAGCCACATCCTTCTTTAATCTCGGCCAAAAATTACTCATAATGCAGTCATACGTCTTTCTCACACCCGAATGCCCCAACATGTCGTGGGCGGTTTTCATGACTGCACGTCTAGCCGTTGCAGGCACTGCAACCTTTAACCTTGGTTCCCAAAATGTCAGTGGACGGCGTCCATTTTCTCACAAGCAGACCGTTTTTAATACAGTACCCATGAGCCATGCTCTCAAAAGTGTCAGCTGGGACAGCACGTTCAAACAAAGACACAAAGACTGATCTGCAGCCTGTTCCTTAACTAGGTCCATATGACAGATTCAATGGAAAATCTGGTAAGGCAAACCTAGTCTTCTCTGCAGCCACCTTGACCTGTTTGGCCTCCACCACAGCACAAGTAGCTGAGTGAGTTACAGCACAAGCTGCAAACACGTCAGGGAACTGCTCTGAACAATCAACAGTCTGATTTCTCAGCTGAGGAGAAGAAGACACCACTGACGCAGGATTACTCTGCCACACACGTCCTGCATAATTATTTCCAAGGATCACATGGACATCGTCAACAGGTAGGGCAGGGCGTATTCCCAACTCAAGCTCCCCCTCAACTAACTCAGAATACAACATGACTCTATGTAAAGGAACTTCAAAAGTAGTAAGGTCAATTCCCCAAACTAACAGAGACCTTCCAGAACTTGAAGTGGAAGAAAATGGTAGAACAGACTCCAGTATAAACGACTCTGATGCTCCTGTGTCACGGAGAATTTTTACCTGAATTAAATCATCACTGTCTTTTAAAGAAACAAATCCATCAGAAATGAATGGAGAACAATTGGAATTCAATCCAGTATGCAATGAATTAACATTCAACTTCGAAGGAGACACCGCCAACATGTCAGGCTTCACACCAGAAAACTGCTTGTTTGATTTTGGCTTTCAGCATGGACAGCTCCACTTTGCATGACCAGTTGCATGACACAGTACGTTTACATGCACAGCTTAATCCGATTAAAGGCATAGTTTGACTATTCCCTGCAATTGGACAACTGCAATTGTCCGAGTATACATGGCGGTGAGTAAACCGATTCATTGGCCGAAGCATGTCATGCCCCGGTACGATAGGTGGCGCTGTAACCATTTCCAATAGTGGTAATAGAGCCACCGGCTGACCTCTTTACGTCACCAGCAACAACAAACTCAGTATTCGAGGCAGTATTCGAGAAAGATGTTTTCAATAGACAGCTGTCAGCTCACTTCGGGTCCATATCATTTCTCCAATGCTCCATTGTTCCGACCTCTCGGTTGTATGCGGAGTCCAGCCGGAGGAGCTGGCCCTGCTGGCGGAGGAGTCCGCATATGAAAGTCGAATGGAAGGAAGCTCAATTATATAATGACCAGCCAATTGTATCAACTGGTCCTTGGTTATTGCAAAACAACCAGAAGACAGGCGATTCCACCAATGCCTGGGAGTGCCCCCGAGACAAATGCTCTAGCCACAGGAACTGTTCAAAAATAATAAACCACACGTCCCACAAAATACGCAAACCTTAAAGGAAAGGTTAAAGGCCCCGCAAATATATCGCTGAACTCACCAACGCTTATTTTCCGACATTTCGGTGAAAAGCATCAACAAAAATGATCTTAACAGTCATGGAGCAAAACACAAAGCAAATCTCCCGCCTCCGTCTCTCGAAGGCCAGGCCCACTTTTATACGATTAGGTGGGACACGCCCCGTACACGGGCACACTCCCATCGTGGAACACGTGGGACCAGGTTTAAGAGAGCAAAGGCAGACAAAATGAGTAGCAAACACACAATATCAACTGAATGGCCGTAACACTAGCTGTGTTCGAAATCGTTCCCTATCACTGATATAGTGCACTATAAAGGGTGCTCGCCATTTTGTAGTGGTGTTCGAATTCTCAGTGGTTAATTTCATTCACTATATAGTGGACATTAAAATACCCAAAATTTGAGTGAACATACGATGTTCCCTACATGTTATTCCCGTATACCACAATTCAATGCGGGCGCATTTACTGACGCAAATGACGTTCAGAAATGTTCAGCTTAGTGTCCGAATTCTCGTTTGTTCGTTCCCTATCAGTGGCGATTTCTCTAAGACTGCAAGGGAAGCTCAGCTTCCCCTAAAATTTCAATCAATTAAATTGTCAAATATATACTGTTGTGTTAACATTTCATTGACTAAAAATGCATCCATCTCGAAGACGAGTTCATTCTGAATCAGCTGCTTATCGCATTTCCTTCTCATACATTCCCGTAGCGTCACAGTGCATTTGCCTGTTGAAACTCAGCGTCCATCCATTTCAATGGGGCTGCATAGAACAGCTTTTTTTAGTGCATCGAAAGTCGACGGTCATTGGATAATGCTGCGATTATGTCCCTCCCACGGACGCTCAGCGTCTCTGGGGGTGAATGGAGGAGTGGGCTGGCCTGGACGCTGGGCTTCTGCGTGATGATTGAAGGGTCTGCGAAAGACTGAGTTGCTGTTTGATTGACAGCAATTTTGAACTATAAACGACGGATGGACGCGTGTTTGTTTGTTTTTTTGCCGTGAGAAATTGGATGTGTGGCGTGTGTGTGTGTGTAAGCAGGCAAAAACATGTGTCACACGGTGAAACCATGAGAGTTGGCAGCTCTGATATAAGGAATAGTGAATGAGTGAATAGGGAACGATTTCAAACACAGATTTATATGATAAAATGAACGACCTGCCATTGCATTGTCGACGTGAGAAATTGTCTTTTCACTTCTTTTATCGCAACTTCTACAGTCTATAGCAGAATGTCTGACCTGGGAGAGTTTGACGACGCCGGGGCCGTTAAAACAGACGGAAGGGGGGGGGGGGGATATCAATATTAGTGATGGCTCGTTCGCGAACGAATCACTTTGAACAAACCACTATTTAAAATGAACGAACCGACCTGATTCGCCGCTCTCGTTCGTCGTCGTTCGTCTCGTTCATTCTCCGAGACTCGACTCCCAGCTCCACCCACTAGTCGCTGAGTCACGCTGACTCACGAGTGGCCATTCGTTCACTGACTGTGTTTAGCGGTGAAGGCTCGAGGACTGAGAAGTCACGAGAGTCAGCCGGGCAACAACATCCCGATTCTGAACATGAAGCACTCCTCAGCTAAAAGGAACTTAGTTAATGTTGTGTTGATTGTTGACCGTTTGCACCATTGCACGATCGTGATTCATTTGAGAATGAGAACGAGGGAGGAGCTGAGTCTGACCGACTCGGCTGAGAACATGCATTCGCGTTTCGTTTGAACGAGAACGAGGGAGGAGCTGAGTCTGACCGACTCGACATTCGCGAACGTGCATTTGCGATTCGTTTGAACGAGAACGAGGGATGAGCCGAGTCTGACCGACTCAGTGACTGAGAATCATGATTCACCGCTACCGGAAATGCGAACGAAATGAACGAACGAATGAACGACTCTTCTTGGCGAACTGACCGACGCGAACTGATTCATTCAAACGAATCATGAAATCCACCACTAATCAATATCCAAGACATTGCGGGATGCAGGATTGATCTTGCCGTTGTCTTTCAACATCTGCGTCCGCGTGCGTGCAGTGTGTCTTTGCATGCATGTGTGTGCGTGCGTGTGTCCATGTGTGTGCGGTGTGTGCGTATGCAGTGTCCTGCGCTGCCTTCAGTCTTGAAACGTCTGCATCAGCGCACGCATGTGTTCGTAAACATGTGCGTGTGTGTGTGTATTTGTATGTGGCCTGTATGTGCGTGCCTGCGTGCAGTGCTTGTGTTTGAGCTGCAGGCTGCTTGGCACATGCGCACTGACCAACTTGTCCGAGTAACTTGTCCGACAGGCCTGCTATTATATAGTAGTAAGATTTATCTATATATGTATCTATTCAACACATATGGTACCGCCAGTGGCGGATTTAGCAAATTGGGGGCCCAAGGCGAAGATGTATGGGGCCCACCTCATCCGATCTTTAAAATAGAACGGAGAAAAAAAATGTACTGACTGAATAGTGGATAGGCAGGTAAAGCTAATCTACGCAGAAGTAAAGGTTGGAGATGAGAAAAAAATCTTCCCCTTTAAACCCTGCATACACTTCTTTACTCCAAAATGAAGATGGAAAGCAGAGAACACACAAAGTGTAGCACTACACAAACTAATAGTCACGATGGAACCCAACAGAGAATAAGGTTACAGATAACACCTGTCTTTGCCAAAATGCCAGGAAAACCAGCACTGTTTATTATTTTTTTAAGATCAAATCAATATAACAGCAAGATAAGTAGTTATGGTAAACCCCCACAAACAGTCATATACTTAGTAAATATTGCCAAGAGGAATAATTGACTTTGTATGCGTGAGGTTGCAATTGGCATTGCACTTGAGATTGAACATTTCAAACAAACCTATATATATATTTAAAATTTAAAAAAAAAAGAGAGAGAGAGAAAAGATAGATTGTTCTCCACATCACACGCTTCTGATGCTTCAGAGTCCTACTTATTGATGTCTTCTCACAGGTCTTCACCTAGCGCCACTTCACAGCTAGCTGCTGCTGTAGCGGCATGTTCAACACTTTGGACATTGTTGTTCCTGTCTGTATCCCCAACAGTAGCCGTAAAACTGTGTCATCTTTGGCAGCGTTGCCCAATACTTATTGGCGTCTTTTCGCTTTTTTCTTTTATTTGAGCCGCTTGGGTAACTTTATTTCTTAACCCTTTTCCTAACCCTTTATTTTGTTTTCGCGTTTAGACTCGTCTTGCTTCGTCTCTGTTTGTCAACTTAAAACAAAAAAATAAATAAAAAATTGAGGCTGGTTGGGGGTCCCCCTACTATGGGGGCCCCAAGCGGTCGCCTACCTATGCCTCTATGTTAAGACCGCCACTGGGTACCGCATCACTAGCCTGGTCCTACCAGACTCGTATTTCATTTTATTTGCACAGAGAAGGGAAATTTAAATTGGAGGTACGTAGGTGGGCGGTGCCAGGCTTCCGCATCACGAGGCAGATGAGCCAAAACCAAAATGACATTATCCTAATCACAAATGTTAAATAAATACACACCAGTGAAGTGAGTAATGGTTCATTTTCTTTGGTTCTGTCTCATATGCATCTGAGCATCATAGATGAACCTGAGGCCACTGGCCCACTGCCCTTATGGCATTACTGCACTTTTTTTTTGCACGTTTACAAGTATACATATTGGCTCAATGAAAACACTAGCAGCCAGGGAAGAATGCTGGTGTTGAAGCAACAATGTGTGAGGACAAAAAATATCATGCACGCATTTTTTTTACTTTTCTCATAATCTGCACATCAGAAAGTTGTGGAATAAACTTTAGACGTGCTTTGTGGCTGTAATGAATCCTCTTGTCGTCTGTGATAGCCCCAAATAAGTAAAACAGACCATTTAAAGAACTTTTGCATTGAAAAAAAATCTATTTAATTAAACTTTCAAGTTGTTTTGTTTTGTTAGTCGACAGGTGACAACTGTCAAATCCCCTATAGTTTTTTCTGGCTACAAAAAGCACTCATAAAGCAATGTTTGCTTGAGTGGCACAAGTTGCACAATACCATCATGACTGAAATAAAGTTAGCAAATTCTAGCAAAAAATTGCTAGAATCTTCTACTGAGGGGAACACAGTATATGGCAATGGGGCTTCAGCATCAAACATCTACTGGTATAAACAACTTAAATACCAGGACCTCATTTCAAATAGGCTACTGATTCTGAACATCGCACACAACATTGTGACGTTAAATCTATGCTGGATAGAGACGTAGTTTGTTTACTTGTTTTCAAAATTGTATTCTAGCATTGTGATTGTGTAAATACGGTCTTGTAATACAGTAGTATTGTGTGTGAATACATCATCCGTATCTGTTTCATTCATTGAATGAAAAAGTAGCCTATTATGGTTGTTATAACATTCAAAAAACATTCAAAACAATATCTAATCATGTACATGTTGTTGTATTCATATATCACAATGTAGCATTCCATGTCACATAGCCTGTGTTGGGATAAGATTGGCACATGTTAATACAGTACGTAAAGTCCTGCTGGACCTACCTCAAAGAACGTGGCTCGGCTCATGTCGACAGTCCTGTACTTATGGCTCAAAAAAGTGCTCCTGCAAACCTTGCACTATCATTCCTTGCTCACATACTGCTCACAGAAACACATGCGCACATGCACACACTCAGACACACTCAAAAACAGAAGCCCACATGCCCATATGGTCGCAGGATTGGCCCACTTCTTACACTCTTTTGTGCTCTGCTATCCTTACTATGTCATGTCCCTCTTATCCTCTCTCTCTCTCATCTCTCTCTCTCTCTACTGTGGAGCAACAGAGCGAGAGAGAGAGAGATAAAAGGGAGTCTATTTGCTTTGGAATAAAGTCAAGTAAAATAACATATATATTATGTCAAGCACCTAAGAATCGTACATACAGTAATTTCAATGCCCTATGAGAGAGAGCTGACTCTAGCAAACAGTTCCAACCCATGTTCCTGCACGTCACCTGCCTACACAGAATGAGTTACGACAGATTGGACGACACCCTCACCCGTCTCCAGCACCCCCACCCGTCTCCAGCACCCCCACCCGTCTACAGCACCCCCACCTGTTGCCAGCACACTCACTTTGTCAGCAGAATGCAATGCCTGCAGACCAGCCGGAGAGAACTATAAAAAATGCAAAAATAGAATAAAATAGACTAACTAATTTTCTCCAAAGAAAATGGACTGAAGAGTTTCAATTAACCTCTGTTCTTCTCACTTACCCCTCCCATAGTCTTCTACTTCTAATTAAGGCCAGCAAACCCAAATTATCATAATTGCATGTTTCTCAATGTGCAGACTTATTCTGCAGCTCTTGTATAGCTCAGTCCTGTGTCTCAAAGTGCATTTTTATATATGTATATAATATAAATATTCTAGTAAAATATGTTAAGTACCTTAATATTCCACATTATGTTTAGGGAAAACAAAACAAAAAAAAAGCTGACATGATGGGAATCAGGCATTTTTTACAAGCTATTCAGGTGAGTATCTATTGTTTATAGGAAACTGTATGACATCACACTGTATGACAAATTTCACCATCGGAATCATGAATTCATTAACGTCTAGTCAGTGGGAATGGTAAAGAATGTTGATTTGTAGAGAATGTTTAGAAAGCAACAATATTGGTCCAGTCTGTTTCTTCTGGTTGGCTGCGTGGCTCAACCCATGACATGTGCTAAACATGTAGACATGATGCTTTGTAGCAACCCTGGTTAGATTGCAGCCTTGTGTCCTTCTCGAGGCCCTCCCTCTTCCAACACATTGTCTTTTCAATATAGGCACCCAAGCCTATATTGGGCTTGGGTGGAAAGTTAAAGGGGTCACAATATTATTATATTTTTATTTTAGTGTGTTATCCATGTATAAGGTCTGCTAAGCTATACATGTCATAGTCAATGCCAAAGGGAGTCTCCCACAGAAAACAACTCTCCTGAACTGCCTGAGACAGCTTGTTTGCATTGAGCAGGTTCTTCCATGCCTATACGCCATCAAGTCACAGAAAAACAGAAATAACGATTTAAAAAAAATGTAGCCCTGGTTAATTCTAGGCACCCAAACAGATTTTACAGATTTGATTATACTTTTGACTTTTTACAGTCCTTAGTTTCCCGTAGGTAGAGTTGAACGTCTGACGTTTGTTCTTTTCTATTTAATTTCCAATGTTTAAGAGGAAAGGACCAATCAGCAAGATAAGTTGAAAGTAACAGTTAAGACATGTTAGACAATTAGAGACACATGTTTTCACATTATCTTATTATTGTTTTTTACATGTTTACATCATAATAAAGTATATTTTGTTGAATGGTTTGGCTTACAGCTGTAGTGTATGTATTATTAGGGTCCGGGCAGCTAAGCTGCCGGGAACCTATTGTATTCCTAGGAATTCTTTCTTCTTCTTCTTCTTCTTTCTTCTTCCAAGGAAGTCATACTTCCCATGGGTGAAAACTCACCAAACTTTGCACAAAGGTCCAGTCCCATGCCAGATTCACTCAACTCCAAGGACATGTGCCCCCCCCTCCTAGGGGGGGCACAATAAGCGTTTAAATTTAAAAACTTAAAAAATTCCTACCAAACCAACGGTAGATGCTACAGTGTTGAAACTTCACCACAATGTAGCCTCAATACTGCTGAAACTTTTGTCCACTAAACTCCACTAAACATTAAACATTAAACATTAAACTCATTACAAATTATGAAGTCCATCACTCTGTTTTTTTCAATAACTGTAAAACTTTTAAAATGTATCTCCTCCCACAATTTTTGCTCAATTGTCACCAAACTTGGTACAGAGCATCTCCAGACCGTCCTCAACAAAACTTGTTTCTCAGATTTTTTATTAAGCAAAAATTGATCCTACAGTGCATGAAAACGTATGACTGTAAACAGTACTGTAAACGTATACCATCAAATTCTTGATAAATACATTTTCAATCTTCCTGAAAAAAATTGAGAATATTCTGGAGTCATGGTTGATGAAGTTTGGCAAATATCAGAATTTTATCTCAAAAACTGAATTTTTGAGAACATTTTGAATTCTGCTCTCATGGGAACAACTGCAGCCAATGTGAGAGTGGAATTTTTAAACATCATATTTTCTCTTATGAAGCAAAACACTTATCATTAAAAACAAATCACCAACATTTCCATGCTGTCAAGATGCAATTTATGTATTATCAGATTTTTGTTTAGATGACTGAATTTCTGAAATTTTGACCATTTTTAGGGTCCGGGCAGCTAAGCTGCCGGGAACCTATTGTATTCCTAGGAATTCTTTCTTTAGGGTCCGGGCAGCTAAGCTGCCGGGAACCTATTGTATTCCTAGGAATTCTTTCTTCTTCTTCTTCTTCTTCTTCTTCTTCTTCTTCTTCTTCTTCCAAGGAAGTCATACTTCCCATGGGTGAAAACTCACCAAACTTTGCACAAAGGTCCAGTCCCATGCCAGATTCACTCAACTCCAAGGACATGTGCCCCCCCCTCCTAGGGGGGGCACAATAAGCGTTTAAATTTAAAAACTTAAAAAATTCCTACCAAACCAACGGTAGATGCTACAGTGTTGAAACTTCACCACAATGTAGCCTCAATACTGCTGAAACTTTTGTCCACTTAAACTCATTACAAATTATGAAGTCCATCACTCTGTTTTTTTCAATAACTGTAAAACTTTTAAAATGTATCTCCTCCCACAATTTTTGCTCAATTGTCACCAAACTTGGTGACAGAGCATCTCCAGACCGTCCTCAACAAAACTTGTTTCTCTGATTTTTTATTAAGCAAAAATTGATCCTACAGTGCATGAAAACGTATGACTGTAAACAGTACTGTAAACGTATACCATCAAATTCTTGATAAATACATTTTCAATCTTCCTGAAAAAAATTGAGAATATTCTGGAGTCATGGTTGATGAAGTTTGGCAAATATCAGAATTTTATCTCAAAAACTGAATTTTTGAGAACATTTTGAATTCTGCTCTCATGGGAACAACTGCAGCCAATGTGAGAGTGGAATTTTTAAACATCATATTTTCTCTTATGAAGCAAAACACTTATCATTAAAAACAAATCACCAACATTTCCATGCTGTCAAGATGCAATTTATGTATTATCAGATTTTTGTTTAGAAGACTGAATTTCTGAAATTTTGACCATTTTTTAAATTTGCCTTTACAACAGCTGTCCGGACACTGACTCCTTGAGTCTATTTGAGAAGACACACACCATGTCTCACTTCCAGATAATTAGCTCACTGAGTTAAGCGCTGGTTTGTGGTGCGAGGGGATGTGGGTTCAAGACCCAGCAAGGGTGAAGATGATAATGACACATAAAAATGCCAGAAGTCCTCAGTTATCAAGCAGTTATCAAGACAAAAATCTGAAAATATACATATTGCATCTAGACAGCATGGAGATGTTGGGGATTTGTTATTAAAAATGATTGATTTGCTCCATAACTGAATAACTCATGTCCCATTCTTGTATGGGGAGCGATCCCCATTCCGAAGGGCTGACATTCCGACAGTCCGCCAATCCGAAGATTTCTGAAGGTCCGTCATTCCGAATTTCCGCTTTGCTTGGGTTTAGGCAATGTAGAAAGGAGTTGGTTAAGTTTAGTAAAAAGAGGCAGGTAGAGGCTAAAAAACTAAATGAAAGAAGTCGTCCCCTCCGGGGATCAAACCCTGCTCCCCTGCGCCAGAGGCAGACACGCTAACCACTATACTACCACAACAAATGTATTTTATGTTAATTCACAGAGGTCCCACTACCGTAATCCCTTCAAAGGCGGACTTTTTTTCAGGTTCGGAATGGCACCCCTTTTTCAAAAAATCATTATGGGCTGGCACTCCGAAACAAAACAACAAAATGTTCTGAATTGTGAGTTCGAGACCCAGCAAGGGTGGTGATGATGATGATGATGATGATGACAGATCAAAATGTCAGATGTCCTCAACATGAAACACATGACAGTTGTACTGATGGTGGCATCACAGCAAGCCTCTAAATTTAAAAATCCAAATAGCTTGGACTGGACCATCTTAGACTCATAGTAGATGTTTGAGAAATACATATCAGAATTTTACCTCAAAAACTGATTTTTCTTTTTACTGTGGTTTCAAATCTGCCTGCACGACAGTGAATGGCTTACTCAATTTGTGAAGCCACTGTTGAAATGCCACTTGCCAATTAGCTCAGTGCGATAGACAATGGTCTTTGGTTCCAGAGGTTGTGGGTTCAATCCTCAACTGGTGCAAATTGAACATTATAAGGTCAACTGTCCTGTCTTCCTATTCTCCTGTTTGTTGCTCAGAATTTGCCAAAATTAGCCCGGACCCGACCCATTGCTGCGCAGCAGCTATAATCTGTTGTTGGCTTTACATTTACATCTACATTTAGGTCATTAAGCATTCCCTTTTAACCAAAGCAACTTACAATTAGTACATGTGTCAGAAGAAAGAGAAACAACAATGTGTTGCTGTCGGTACAGTAAGGATGTTCATTGTAACAAGTGCCAAGCACTTAAACCAAGCACTTTTGATGTTTATTTCAGTATGATGTTGTGTAGACTGAGACTGGTTTGGTGATTGCCTTGCACTTGTGTGCAGGCTTGTTCTTTTATGTTTTGGATCTTCATCTGAACTATTCACACTTCGTCTTCACTCTGTCCACACTGCCCCACCAAATTTCGCTTTAGCCAACTGTTCCAGGGGAGCGGTAGGTGCTCTAGGTAGAGAACCACTGCTGCCAACTGTTCCAGGGGAGCAGTAGGGCTCTAAACAAAGAACCACTGCTGCCAACTGTTCCAGGGGAGCGGTAGGGCTCTAAACAAAGAACCACTGCTGCCAACTGTTCCAGGGGAGCGGTAGGGCTCTAAACAAAGAACCACTGCTGCCAACTGTTCCAGGGGAGCAGTAGGGCTCTAAACAAAGAACCACTGCTGCCAACTGTTCCAGGGGAGCGGTAGGGCTCTAAACAAAGAACCACTGCTGCCAACTGTTCCAGGGGAGCGGTAGGGCTCTAAACAAAGAACCACTGCTGCCAACTGTTCCAGGATAGCAGTAGGGCTCTAAACAGAGAACCACTGCTGCCAACTGTTCCAGGATAGCAGTAGGGCTCTAAACAGAGAACCACTGCTGCCAACTGTTCCAGGATAGCAGTAGGGCTCTAAACAGAGAACCACTGCTGCCAACTGTTCCAGGGGAGCGGTAGGGCTCTAAACAGAGAACCACTGCTGCCAACTGTTCCAGGGGAGCGGTAGGGCTCTAAACAGAGAACCACTGCTGCCAACTGGTCCAGGGGAGAGGTAGGGCTCTAAACAGAGAACCACTGCTGCCAATTGCTTCAGTAAGCAGCAGTAATCACAGAAGCCAACATCTTAAGACAATGTTCACTTGAAGCAAATAATTACACATGCCATTAAAAAAACTATTGAATGCTTTTGCTTTTTTTTGCGTTTTTTTACATCTTAGTCTTTTATGGAATATTATCTCTTTCTCTGAGCCAAAAAGAAACAGCACTTATCTAATGGTTATGCATGCATGTGGTGATGATGTGGTGTTAAATGTGTTTGGTTAAATGTTCTTATGCTGGAGGTACCTTGTTTGAACTATTTCATTATGGTGAAAAAAAACAGTTGTGTTGCTGTTGGTTAGAATGGAGACGATGTGGGCTAAATAATCCAACCCAGTCCTATAATAGAAGACTACTCTCCCTGATCCGCATACTCTCTCTCTAACTGTGTGACCTGAGTGTGCCCCTCTGTTGTTCCTCAAAGTGTTATGTGTGCACTGGTCCACCAAACCAGCTGCAACAATAATTAAGCCAGCCGAAACCATATAGGTCAATTATATTGACTGTACAGTAACCACTGTATAAATACAAAAAATCAATAGAACTATGCTAAATATATGCTTTTTATAAAGCATGGGTAACATGTATAATTATTGAAGACTTCTAAATAATACATTTGTAGACAAAGCATATGAGATTACACACTGCCCTCTGATGGCGTATGTTGACATTAGCCCTCTTGTGAGTAGATCCATCATTAGGCCTACTTCCAGTAATCATTGTGTTTTAACCTGAAGCCAACTTCTTTGTAAAAATTCACATCATGTCTTATGTAAATGTTATGTAGACACTGTCAAATAAACACAATTATATTAGAATTTAGAATTTTTTGCAGGGAGGATTTGCTTCCTCACTGTTTGGGGTTGAATAAAACAAGAGGAATACTCTTTGTGCTAGTACGAGCCTGTGTTCCTCGTTTCACTCTGTGGCAGCTCCTTGATCAAAAGTTTCGGATCGTTCAGGAGGCCGGCAACGCAAGTGGGCGCACTGAGGAGGCCGGAGACGTAGGAGGGGGCGCTGAGGAGGGCAGCGACGTAGGAGGGAGCGTTGAGGAGGCCGGAGACGTAGGAGGGAGCACTGAGGAGGCCAGCGACGTAGGAGGGAGCACTGAGGAGGCCAGCGACGTAGGGGGGAGCGTTGAGGAGGCCGAAGACGTAGGAGGGGGCGCTGAGGAGGCCAGCGACGTAGGGGGGGGCGTTGAGGAGGCCGGAGACGTAGGAGGGAGTGCTCTGTCTCTGGACAGCTGAGTCTCTAACTCTGAGTCCCTGAGTCTCTTGTGCTGAAGGCTGAGTCTCTGTAGTGCTGGCGGCTGAGTCTCTGAGTCTCTTGTGCTGGAGGCTGAGTCTCTGTAGTGCTGGAGGCTGAGTCTCTGAGTCCCTGAGTCTCTGTAGTGCTGGAGGCTGAGTCTCTGAGTCTCTTGTGCTGGAGGCTGAGTCTCTGAGTCTCTTGTGCTGGAGGCTGATTCTCTGAGTCTCTGTAGTGCTGGAGGCTGAGTCTCTGAGTCCCTGAGTCTCTGTAGTGCTGGAGGCTGAGTCTCTGAGTCTCTTGTGCTGGAGGCTGAGTCTCTTGTGCTGGAGGCTGAGTCTCTGTAGTGCTGGAGGCTGAGTCTCTGAGTCTCTGTAGTGCTGGAGTCTGAGTCTCTGTGGTGCTGGAGGCTGAGTCTCTGTAGTGCTGGAGGCTGAGTCCCTGAGTCTCTGTAGTGCTGGAGGCTGAGTCTCTGAGTCTCTGTAGTGCTGGAGTCTGAGTCTCTGTGGTGCTGGAGGCTGAGTCTCTGTAGTGCTGGAGGCTGAGTCTCTGAGTCCCTGAGTCTCTGTAGTGCTGGAGGCTGAGTCTCTGTAGTGCTGGAGGCTGAGTCTCTGAGGTGCTGGAGGCTGAGTCCCTGAGTCTCTGAGGTGCTGGAGGCTGAGTCTCTGAGGTGCTGGAGGCTGAGTCTCAGATCGCTTGATTTAAGCCACCCGTTTTATAAATATCAAACAATCCTATCAACAGTTTTAGTATATGCAAGCACATAACACATGCATGGTTACTGTCAGCAGACAAAGAGAGAGCAAGAGAAAGCAGCAAACAGTTTCTTAATGGTTGTGGCAGGCCTCCCATTGCTGGCAACTGATAGCTGGATGAGCTGATTGGTAGAGTGGATAATGAACTGGCTTCTGACCATGATGACAGAGGGACAACAAGACAGCACAATACACACAGTGTTAGTAACAAAAACCTTTGAACAGAGGTGTGGTGGTGATATAAGGGATTAGGAATATACCAGTCCACCTTAAGACATGTGATAATAAGGGTTGTGGAATAGCATTATCAGCCTGACTCCACGATACATGCTTTTCCCCGTAGACTGCAGTTGAATATGCCAAAATGAAAAAAGCAATTTGCAGTGGCAAGTTTTCCAAAAATAATTGGTAGGATTTACTTTTTCGCCACTTCTGCCGTATTATAAATGAATGAAACAAACACTCATGATTATGAATGAGACATATTTTAATCAGAAATTCAGGTAATTATGGGAATACCAAGAACCATGTTTGGTCGATTATGAGAGTTGATAAGCCCGCCGATGGCCGGAGAATCAGAGCAGCGGGGGCGGTATTGCATTTGCTTTACCGCACCGTTGTGATGAGAGCTGAGCCGCAAGGCAAAGCTCTCGATCTACTGGTCGGTCTTCGTTCCTATCCTCACCTATGGCCATGAGGGATGGGTGATGACCGAAAGGACGAGATTGCGGGTACTGGCTTCTCCCTTAGGGATAGGGTGAGAAGCTCAGCCATCCATGAGGAACTCAGATTAGAGCCGCTGCCCCTCTGCTTAGAAAGGAGTCAGTTGAGGTGGTTCGGGCATCTCCCTTGGGAGGTGTTCCAGGCACGACCAGTGGGGAGGGGACCTCGGGGAAGACCCAGGACTAGGTGGAGAGATTATATCTCAACGCTGGCCTGGGAATGCCTCGGGATCCCCCCTTCAGAGCTGGTCAATGTGGCCCGGGAAAGGGAAGTCTGGGGCATTGTGATACTCACCGTTGGAAACATGTTGGAAAATCATTGCTTAAACAGATTTCCAAGGTCTCACTGAGCATTAAATTGTGTAAACATTTACTCACAGTTCTATGATGGTCCACTTTATCTCATGTCTTTAACTATGATTGCTTTTCAATTTGGCTTTTGCCTTTTGAGTCAGAGTGAGAGAAAGAGAGAGCGACAGACAGAGATAGAGATAGTACTAGGGAGATGGATGGTTTTACTTTAATGCATTGCGGCACAGGAACAAAGGAGTAATGATATTGTACTAGTCACACTCTCCCTGTCTTTCTCTGTGTCATTCGTGTGACCTGCAGGTGGAAGGTGGTGTCGTCTGTTACAGACAGCAGTGCTGGGTGTTGATGATGGGATATCCCCAAGACAGAACCCCCCTTATCCCTGCTTTACTTACACATTAGCAACATAGTCATTGCTCACTTGAAGATAAATGTATTCTTAATGAGATGTCACGATTGATGGAGTGTAATCGATGGTAATACTTGTGTTTAATGTCAGAATATTTTTTTTTTTCTTAAGACGTCAATGCAAAAATATTTAACATATATTTTAAAGCCTTTTCTAACTGCTTTCAAACTAATTAAGCTGCACTGTGGATGGCTGTTGATAGAAGAATAACTCTATAAAAAGGTAGATGATCAAAACTCAGTGTTGAGACTTCAAACACCAAACAAACACAAAGGAGATGTGATTGATAAGAGGCAGAAAATGGACGCATTTTGGGGTGAAGGCATAGAATTGAGAAAGAAAAAATAGGGCTGGTTGTGGAGAAAGTTACAATCTTTAGTGGGAGCAGGGGGTCATTTGTAAACAAGTCATAAAATTATACTAGCGCTGCGGTGCACAGGGCTGATACGACCAGGAGGCCAAGAGATACCACCCATACCAGACCACACAGAAAATTGCAGGTGAGATAAAAATAAAATAAAAATAGATTTGCGCTACTTTAAAGGAAGTTTTGCAGATTACTTTGTAATCATTGTATAGTTACTAAATGAAGTCGGTATACAAAGTAGTGCTGCCTCACACACATCTGTGATTGGACTACAAATGCTCACTTCTCAGTGGAAACTGTATTTTGTGTTTGATCTGAAAATCATCTCTCCAAAATAAGGAAAAGACTGTATTTCGCACTACCAAATACATCTTGGTCAACGTTGTACTTTTCTTGTACGTTTGATGTTGAAAAGTCATTCTGAAAGTGCAGATAATAATCTAAGATGCAAATCTTGAAACTGGAATGCTATATGCGATGTTAATATGGGGAAATATTTCAATCATGTTCATTGGTAGGAATATTTAAAAATGTTTGTGAATGAGTCTCAATCAGAAACACTGCAAGGGTCTATTGACCTAGCGACATCATTTGAGCCAAATATATAACATTTTATTTCAATGCGTGTTTAATTCCAGATGTGAAGTTAATGTTGAACTAAATTAAGGGGCATTTTTGCAAAATGGAAAATGGTTAGATGAAATTGAGTTGATTTCGGGAATACCTTAAAGGGGACATTAGGAAAACAACACTTTACCTAGGATTCGGAGTGTTGTTTTGGGTTTTACCAAACGAGCGAGTCAGTTTCGGCGCCCCCTCCTATGTAGGAGGGGGGAACATTTGAATATTACCACCCACTTCCCCATCCCGCTCCAATCAGCGCTTAGATAAGATTTTGTGGACCAGCGGACAAGTTCAGTTTCAGAAGCAGGGAGATTCCATACAAAAATAGATGTCTAATTTGTCAGATTGCCATTTGACTGCCTGGCAGGGAGTCCGGCGGAGCTGCCGGACTACCGCCGAGCTCCCCCTGCCGGAGCTGCCGGACTGCCGCCAGAGCTCCGGCGGCAGTCCAGCACCTCCGCTCCGGGAGTCCGGCGGGGGAGCTTCAGCGGCAGTCCGGCAGCTCCGCCGGGGGAGCTTTGACGGCTTAGCGGTCTTAGCTCCGGGAGTACAATCCCTTTCTCCTCCATGTCGCGGTTCAATCTGGACTTCAGGGAGTCAAAGCCAAAGTTCCTTTCCCCCAATTCTTCTCAACCATGGCCGAGATAACCCCCACTACTAGTCTTTACTTGTGGAAGTTGTGGAAGTACCAGAGATGTCAGATGCAGACTTTATGATTCATAATATCATCCGAGGCGCACATAGCTTTTGGCCATGATATTATGTATTATATTAAATAGATACCTATATTATCATAATAATTATTATATAATATAATATTATTATTATTATATTATATAATTAAGCAATAGATCACGACAGGCTGTGGAATGTGCTCATTATACCACAGTGAAGGGGCGCTGTCCGTCCCGACGCGCAGCGGAGGGACGGCGACCCCCTTAACTTTTATAAAACGGTTACGGAAATATGGCGAAATGAAAGTCATAGACACCCTCAATTTTGAAAAAACGAGGAAAAGCATTTTTTTTAACAAATACAAAAATGTAGTCCCTCCTGGCTGCCTGCAAAGTGCGCAGCGTTTGCTATGCAACACACTGTAGCGTCCTTCAGAGAGAAGGCTAGAGACGGTAGCTTGGTTCGCCTGCAATTTAGCCTACTATCGAGCAGTTCACTCACCGTGTGCCTATTGCTTTACAACATTTCCACTCTCTCCATCAATCAACATATTTTTAGGCTTCAGTAAACAATGCTATTGCTTTTATATATAAATAAACAACAGTTCAAGTTAGGCGCAAAGTGATACAGAACTCCGTAAACTGAATGGGCGTCATAGCTGTGTGTATACACTCATTATACAACAGTTAGGAACCAATCAGATCGCTTGATTTAAGCCACCCATTTTATAATATGATATAGATATAGAGCTCCGGGAGTCCGCAAACGGCAACAATCACTTCTCCTGCATGCTATGGTTCACTCTGCTCATTGGTCAATGGGCAGCAGCTCATTTACATGAAAGCTACAGACACCAGAAAAAGCACATTCTGAAGGGACTGAAACAGCGGGGAATAGCGGTAGGCGAGATTCTTTTTCCTAAAAGCTATTTCCAGCAAACAGCTTCAAAAACATGCTTTCTGGAACTCATATACTATGTTTACTCACAACATAATATGTCTCCTTTAAAGTGTCATTCCAGAGAGAGAGAGAGACAGAGAGACAGACAGACGGGAAGGTGGAGAAGGAGAGATATTTTTGTCCCTGAAAGTGTGAGTAGAGTAGCCATTGAGATCTTCTTCCAAATTCAAAATTATAGTACTAATCCGGGCTGGGGAAGGGGAGCAATATGTAAGCAAACTGGATTGTATTAAGTTAACTAGTTGCTTGCTTCTCGGTCTAGTCCATCATAAATGAACATCCTCACCTGTACAAAAAAGCATCACAACACATCACCCCGGTCCTCGCATCGCTCCACTGGCTACCCATCCGCTTCGCATTGATTTTAAACTTCTACTGTTTACAAATCCCTCCATGGTCTGGCCCCCACGTACCTGTCTGATCTTCTCCACCACCACATTCCCTCCAGAGCACTACGGTCAGCTGACCAACTGCTGTTGGAAGTGCCCAGGTCCAGGCTAAAAACTAGGGGGGACAGAGCCTCCCCTTCCACATCAGGGCAGCCGAGTCTCTGAATATTTCTAAGTCCCATTTAAAGACCCACCTCTTTTCACTTGCCTTTGATTAGTGTCTTGTTTTTAAGTGCCAGTGCATAGTGTCCCCTGGTTACCTTTTTTCTTTTTTGCATTATTTTAACTCCTACAGTCATTGTCTTTTAACCCTTTTCTTTTTACCTTACGCCATTTCTTTGTTTATTGTGCTTAAGCACTTTGTTCTGAAGCACTTTGGTGCAGCTCAGCCGTCTGTAAATGCGCTATAGAAATAAAACATTAACAAAACATTGAAAACAAAAGAGATGTTGAGAGATGTAAAGCCCAATGTCAAAGACAAAAACCCTTCCTGTGTTGCCATCCATCCATCTTTTCTTCCATTTAGTCAACCGTATCTCCGTTTGAGTTCCGGTGGCAGTACGACACGTCATGCCCCCCTGTGACCTGCTGCTGGTCATGCCTGCTAACCCCAACGGGCAGGGGAGCACCAAGCTGGGGGCATCCTTCCATCCATGCCCCCAGGGGGAGCTTAACACTGTGAGGTCCTCCCAGGATCACTGATCACCCTCTCCCTGTCGGGGGGGGGGGGGGGGGGTCAACCCAGATACCCAGCAGAGTAAATTCATCGGAGCATTTCTTGACTATAATAATACAGATAATTCCCCTTCTATAAGTAAGGAGTAGAAGGGAGCCTTGCCTTACACAGCTTACCATTTTTGTTGTTGTCGTTCTACTAATTTACTCCCTTGTCCTTATCAGTGTATATCTTCTCCCCGGCACCCTCATTATGAACTTTAAAAATACTTGAAAAAATAAAGTGGGTGGAAAAAATAGAGCTAATGATGAAGCCTACTTTTGATGCACTTATTTTTTGGAAACATTTGAATGTCTACTTTTCACATTTCTTCTGATTTCATCATGGCCCATTTCCAGAGAAAAAAATGCCTTCATGCAATTACAATGGCTCTATGTTGCTTACTTGCATCAGGCAAAAGGACAAAATGCTTGTGGGGGGTGGGGGGAGATTGGGACCAACAGCAGTTCAGCAACTGTTGCTTTCATTATGCTGAGCTTTTAAAATGGCAACAAATGTTATTTTCCTTTTAAAAGACCTGATTTGCATGCTTAATGCCATCCCTGTCCCTGCATAAACTCACGATGAAGCTTGCCCCGCGTTACGCTGCACAGCAGTTTAAAGGCATCTAAATCCACAAGACACTTGAGTGCTGTCTTCTTCAGCAATGTCCCTCTTCTGGGGCTTTGCCAATAAGAGTCCATCATAATAGCCCAGGGCCTCCTCCTCCGTCTCCAGCCTGGTGTTGCAGAGAGAGGTTGTTGATTTAACATGGCCGTCCCCTGCCACTGAAGGGGAAATCCAGGCTTTTCTTCTTTTTTTTCTGCGAGACAGATGAAAGGGCAATCATATCACAGATGAACGTGGGAGTTTGTCAAAACCGGACTGTTCGGCTTGACATCTTGTCAGCGTGTTTCACACTCTCTCGTTGCAAAGATACAGCTCTGCATATTAAACTGCTCTTTGGTCAACAGCAGCAAGCCAAGAACCTACCTGCGCCTTATCGGTGTTACAAACAACACGATTCTGATGATAAAAAAAGAAACTAAATAATTAGAATATAGAGGTTTAGAATTTAACAGAACTGCATTTATTAATTATGATAGACAACACACACACAACTGTAACGCGGGTACGCTAAACGCTTCCTGGTATATTGGACAGAACGTATGGTAACTAGGGGTAACGGTGGTGTGCGAGGGAATGGAGAGTAGGAGTGAAGACGAAAAATTGTTACGAAGGCCCTAGAGAATATTTTTCAACAAGTTGGTATATCGGGCAGTAGACGTATAGTCGTCACCCGTGGTCGTTTGTTGTTTATCGCTCCATCACTTAATCAGTTGGCAGTTTCAGTTTAAAGTTCAACAGTGTGTCGCCGAGCAAAAAAAACGGACACAAACTCCACCCGACCAAAGAGGTGTTTATAGAATAGCACTAACTAGTTCTGACGATATGCTTGATTAGTTGTGAGCATCTATTTAAAGTAGATATCTCGAGGGGTTTACCCAACCTGCAGACTGACGCTCTTTGCCCTGACATCTCGGTGACCCATCTCTCGGACCATCCCAGTACTGGGTTCCAGTTTTATTACATTGCCATCACATCACATGCACACATAAAAGAGGAGCTCCTTCTGGACTGTCCGGCATTACACATTCATACCGCTCACACACACCGCCTGCACAGCCGCTTGCCGGAATGTTCTGAACTTACATGTTTTGAACTTTGAACTCACTCACATCTATCCTGTAAAAAAACAAAGGACTGTACAAATAGAATCCTAATTGTATTGTTGCATTGCTATTTCTATGGTTGAGTTGTTTTGTAATTGTAAATTTTGTATATTATAAATTGTATAAAAATTATTATTATAATATAAAAATTGTATATTTATTGCAGAGTTTATAGTAAGTGTGATTGAGAGTGTGATTGGGCATTAGGCCACCAATATTGAATGGGTAGCCTATACTGTAATAGTTATTTATGTAAATATTTAGAGTAGGTCCACTGAATTGTTTTTATGTATTCATTATATTTAATATTAGTCAATATCTTATTAAATACATACTGGGCAGAATAATAAATGTTCTCTGCATTTTGCATTGGCGACCACAAATACTGGCCCTTGTGAGTGTCTTCATTAATTAGGTTACATAGGTAAAATACAGGGAAGTGGGGTCCCAATAACACAATTTTAGTAGCAGATTAACGCTCCTGCTTCACAACCTCGATTTGTCTTCTGTAGCTGCTGCAATTCTTTCCACGGTATCGCACATTATCACTGCAGCTATATTACGTGACAGAAAACATTAGTTATGCTCTGAAATGGCACAATGGAGGAAAGTTATCATCCAACCATTTAATTATCTATTTTATGTTGCACTTAAAAATCTAAATGATGATAGAAAAAGAACACATGAACTTTAATGTCCATGATTAGCATAACCCATCAAACCAAACCTTTCATTGGTATCCGGTTGTATCAAAGGATGGCTCTGTGGCGTAGGGGTGACCTTAAGCACATAGTGAAGACATCCCAGCCTGAGGCCTCGTCCACACGGAGCCCATTTTTTGCTGAAATAAGTCCGGTGCCCGAAAATGCGCTTTTCTGAAACCAGGTACCAGGGTGGATTCAGATAAAAACAGACCTATGCGGCTTCATGTTAGGATTCGTGTGGACGCCTGAAACGCAAACAATGACGTCATCGCCCCCCACTCCCCCCACCAGCTGAGGATGTTAGAGTTGCTTTGATTTTTTTTTGCATTATTTTTGTAGCTTTTAATACAGTCCCTTGGTAAATTGAATTACTTACTGTACATTAAAAAGTATTTCTGCTCAATCTAAAAGGTCTAACAACTGCTTTCTCCTCCTCGACTGTATGTTTACATACAGCGCACATGGGCTTTATGCGCGCAGGTTTGACAGGCTCCACTTTTTTTTGTGGAGAACCAGCACCAAACAGTGGCTTTGAATATGTACTACAGCGTTTCTACAGCGGTGGAAACGCGCGCCGTAACTGAGCTGGGCTACACCGCACCCTCACTACTGGGCTGAGGCGTGCTGGGTCCGAAGCGTACCCGCCGGTGGAAATGCGCCATTAGAGTGTGAAAACCCCTTTAAAGGTCCCATGGCATGAAAATTTCACTTTATGAGGTTGTGTATATAAGTTGTGTTCCCCTAGCCTCCCTATGGTCCCCCAGTAGCTAAAAATTGCGTTAGGTGTAAACCGAGAAGTAGGTATCTTGCTCCGCCTTTGAAAAAAGGATCACTGAAACGCTTTGATTTGGGAGCTGGCCCCATATGACGTCATATGGGGCCATGTTACCTCCCCTTTCTCTGCTTGGCCCGCCAGGAGAATTTGGCCTGCCAATGAGACAATGAGCTAGGACCGTGCGAGCGCCACATGTGTGCGTGTGAATACACACACTGTAACGCAAGTGTTCTTTGTTATTTGGATAACCGTTCTGCTGTTGGTGTTAAGGCGCATAACACGCAACACAATAACGCAAGCTTGCATAAAGCTCCCATTTGGTGAAAAGACTAGACTGCGTCGGGTTGGTTGAGAAGGAATTGGGAACCACGACATGGAGGAGAAAAGGATTGTTGCCCAGGATTGTCCGTCGGAGCCCCGCTGCCCGCTGAACACTAGGCGGACGCTAGGCGGGCAGCGTTCAGCAGGCAGCGGGTGCCACGGCAGACCGCTGCCGTGGCAGCGGGCACCCCCGGGGGCGGGCAGCGGGGCTCCAGCGGGAGACAACCCCAGGCAACAGGCAGCGGGCAGCGGGGCTCTGACAGACAATCCTGGGCAAAATTTTCTTTTTTTTCTAAGGCTTATGATAAATATCAAAGAAATAGCTGAAAATGAACATAAAAGATGAACTAAAAGATGAGTTTCTGCCAAGTTCAAGGCACATTTGCACAATGATCTGGTCTCAGCAGATACCTTGACTCTGTTGGTTGTTATGTCATATTTGGAAGCTCAATCTGTAAATTTTTCCCAAAAAGATCTCACCAGAAGAAACCATCTAAAGGGTTCTTTTTCAAAATTTTCTTCCGGTGGGGCATGCCCCTGGACCCCCCTAGCGTTGCTAGGTTACCAACTCACAGCACCACTGCTACAAAAAAACACTGGTCTTCAAGTACTGTATTAGGGGCCTACTAACACCTATATTAAAGCATCTATAAAATAGCATGCCATGGAACCTTTAAGGACCACTGTGGCTCCCAGATTTTGTGGCTTTTGTGGCTGGTTTTATAGTGCAAATGTCTTGTGAGGAGAAGACTGTGTCGCAACGGTGTGTTCTGGGAGGAGGGTGGTGGAGAGAGGGTGGGTGAGAGAGGGAGGAACCTCAATGGACCTTGACCATTGAGGTTCAAAGCGGTCTTTGCGGTCCACAAAGACCGCTTTGTGGAAATTGCATTAAATCGCAAGAGACAATTTTGCATGTTGAGCACACAAATACGTGACTCGTTTATTCAGTTAGAAAAAACAGGAAGTCAAAATGCACAGCATCACAACAAACCCTGCATCAGACTCTACGTCATGAGAAGTTCCGATCATTTAAAGGGGCAGCGATCCCTGAACAACCACACTAACATGAAGGTAGCATTGGACAGTAAATGATATGCATAACAGTGTGTAGAACAACACTTAACAACACAGGTGAATTATGTGAGAATTATGTATGTTGCATTCACTACAGCTTTTTTATTTATTTGAATTTTATTTGTAATTTAAATCCTTTAGTCATTTGATGGGCATGCTGCATTACTTCAGAGGGAAATTAAGGCCACTGGGGTAAATTCCAGCGCTGTTTGTTTTGCTGTGTGTAATACTTTGCTATGAAAACAATGTAATGGCAGCAAACCAAGCCCCCCCCTCCAGCCTAACATTCACCCCCCACCTTCCTGCAGTCTGGTTCCTCCGCTCCCTGGTGCTGGGGGGATGATGACAAGACATACTGACGGCCCTGCCTTTTGTTTATCTTTATTATTGTGCATAGAAATGCACCATCTTGATATCCCTTTCCATTATTCTTCTTCCGACCAAACTTGTGCAATTAATGTGGCCAAAACTACCGAACCAATCGATTCCATTCAACATCTGTCACAAAGGTCTAGGTCCATACATCTGGGCAATGACTTTTCATATTTGTAAACTTTATACTTTGAGATATTCTACTTTTAAAATACTTATTTCTTTTACAATGGAAGTCAATGGGAGGACAGAGGAACCGTCTGCCCATTCTCTGACACTTATTACTTCAGACTTCGTAACTTGGTCAATTTTTTATTGTTAAACCTTCTTTCAAAGGTTTAACAAATCAAGACACTTGTATCTTCAATAATCTGGAAACAGAATTTCGATTACCTTTTCATAATCACAGTTTAAGTTCCATGTCCGCCTCGTTTTCAGTTGGTCTCATTGATTTACGCTGAGGGAGGTGTGCGAGGACATGCAGGCAGCGTTGCCAAATTGGCAGATTTTTTTCCCGCCCAATTTGACTGATTTTTACTTTTAATCACGTTGGGCTGGAAAAATGAGCATTAGGTGAGTACATTCAATTTTGGCTGGTTTTAAAAAATAACTGGCTGGATCATTATAATTCTTTCTACAAACATCCATCAATACCGTACCTTTCATATTGGCATATCGTTTGTGCAGCTAGTACCACTATTACTTACTTTACTACTACAACTACAGCTACTACTACTACTAACATTACTACTAGGCCTACTACTACTACAGCTAGTACCACTACTGCTACTATCTTCCAGCTTTGACAGTATTACAGTTTAGCTTCCAGCTTTTGTAACAATGTATTTCAGCACTTTGCTTCTTCAGGTAATGCAATTCAGCGTCAGTCAGTTTTCGATTTCAGCTTCCAGGTTTTTCAGCAGTGCACTGCAATACATTTGACCTTTCAGATTTTTCAGCAGTGAAGAGCAATACATTTGACCTTTCAGATTCTTCAGTTCAATTCATTTTAGATTTCTGCATTTTTAGCAATGCCTTGCGCTTTTCATTTTGTCACTTTATTTGTTTCCAACCATTTCATTTTTTTTAAATGGTGTGCATGTTTACATTGTTCATCCATTTAGACACTCCATTTAGACTTTTGAACTCTGTTCAAATCCCTTCACTTGATTTAAGCCATTTAACGTTTCTTTACGTCTTAATCTATGTGGCTTTATTAAAACATATTTTCAACCTCACTTTGTACTACAGCACTCACCACATTTTCTGCAGGAAATGCATTTTCTAGTGTTGACTTTGATTTACATTTTAAGAAGCATATCTAACTACCTCCCTCATCTTACCCACAGAAAACAGATAATTGTTCAAAGGTTGTGCAATTAAGAGAAGACAAGAGACTGAAGTTGAGGTTGGTTTCTATGTTCAGTGTCTGATTTCTGTCCAACCATAACTCAACTCATCCACACTCAACTATCAATCTTTGCATTGGCTATACAACCCCAAGCTGAATTTAACTGAAATATGGTTATGGTTCTCAGATGCCTTTATCCAAAGCGACATACAAGAAGATCATAAAGATCACAGGCATTTCTATGCACAGTAATCCCTTATGCGTGGGATTACATTTTCTAGTTATTTTCAACCCCCTTTTTAAATGTCCTGGCAACCGACAACGAAGGGAAAAACCCTTTATAGTTATCGCTCATATAGATACATTTAAGATGGCAAACACTAATTGTAAATGCCCCCCTGCTGGGCTCCCTGTGTGGGGTGGACAGGGGAGGGGGGGGAGTGTTTAACAGCAGAGATGCTTGGCACAGTGTGATACGGTATCTGGCGAGCAATGGAGACCTAGCCGCTTGATATATCTACAACTCAACCCCCCCCCCCCCCCCCTGCTTGCCCACCATGCATCTCGCTGTATCCTTAGTATCCGTAGTCCCAATTAGCAAGTGACAAGGGAGCTGTATGTGATGGAGGAGAATAGACTTGAATGCTTTTCATGTAATAATACAATATTCTACCCACATATCATTTATCCAGGGCCCTGTTTCAAGTAGCAGGTTAGGATATGTTTCAACTTAAATCAAAAAGACTCAAGACTAGCACTTCCCTGTCAGCAATTTTGGGTTTCAGATCAGCTGATTTAATTCTTGAGGGCCAAGTTCACTCTATCTCAGGGAGATTGAACCTCTCCGAGCGTTCTCTGAGCATTCACGACAGCACCCAGAAAATATGATTGATTAAGGAATTCCCAAGCCGTCGTTGCTATTTCAGTGCTTTTTTGTTGTTGAATCCCAGTCAATTCCTTCGCACTACCTAAGTATGGACAGGCTCTGCCTGTTAAAAAGTTAAAGCCATCTAGCGTTCACCAGACAGCTTTATCGGTTAATCTTGATCTTTATTCAATCTTAAAATGCACACACACAAAACCCCCAAACCCCTGCGCTGCCGTACCAGAGAACCCGCGGAGGAGGAGCCATTTGCACTCTGAAGTCCAAACTGAAAGTTCCGACTTAACATATCCATATAATCTGGAAACCCAGTTTCTTATAAAAGGGCCCATATTAATGCCTCATTAAACAGAGTCCATTTTCAATGGATGGGCACATTTTTACACAGTTCTACACATTTTTGATTGGTAGTGTGAATTATATTGATAGTTACACAGAAGTTTTATAGAAATAGAGCAGAGAAAGAAAGCTCACTCGGCTAGCATACAGCTCCATCCTATACTAACACATCTGGGGCCCTATCTTGCGCCCGGCGCAATTGACTTTCTACACCGACGCATGTGTCGTTGCTAGTTTGCACCCGGCGCAAAGCTGATTTTCCCCCGCAGCAACCATGCGCCACTACACTTGCGCCTGGAGAGGCGTGTCGGCGAAAAGTAGGGGCATGTACCGGCACGGATGATACTTGGTGCAATTTTAGTGATCTAAAAAATGCGCCATTGACCGAAAAATATCTGGTCTATGGCGGATGGCGCAGTTGTTGTTGCTATTTTGACGTGCCATGGCAGGTCGGAACTACCACATAGCCTACGCTTACACACACGTAGGCTATACACAGCACAAACATGCAAACTAATACCTAACTATTATTTAATGATTGTGGAAACATTTTTTTTCAATAGAAATGAAGTATAGTAGGCTATGGCATGCATTAAAATAATAATAATAATAACAATAATACATTCGAGCAAACTATATTCCAGGCTTCCAAAACAAAATCGAATTTTAGGGTAAATGGTTGGTTAAATGATTTGGGAAAGAACAGCTGATACAGCGGTAAATTGTACTTTTAAATCAATGCATCTGCAAACACCGTACCGCAAACACATATGTTCTTGACACAGACATCGTGTACAAGCCCATTACTTTTAGGATTGATGAGTATTTGATTGTGAGAAAACATAGTTTTACCGCGAGTGAATGTTTAAAAGAATGAATGAATGCAGGTGATGCTTGGTGCACGTGGACCGCGTCCGCATATCATATGTTTTAAGTTGTCTTTGCCGCAATTTACATGACGAATCAGTGTTTCTGAAGTTGGAGAAGAAAACGCTATTCCATGTGTGAATTATGCCTACTATTTGGCCATAAACTGAGCCATTTGAAGTTTGAAATTCATGTGGTCATGCATCTGTCTCAGCGGAGACTGCAAACGCGCTGTCAAAATATCAACTCGCCAAGTCAAATGTGTTGGGTCTTAAAGGGGATGGCAGGTGGAACTCTCATTGGTTTATTGCACGTTACGCCCAAAACACACCTACAGGTTTCAGCCCAACCCTTTTTAGATTTGCGCCGGGCGCAAATCTAAAAAGCTCATTTATCCCGCCGTCATAATAGCAACAGCTCCGTAGAACCGCCCACAAAGTATTTTGACTTTGCGCCTTGACGTCTGCGTTTTAGACCGTCTAACTAGGGCCCGTAGACTAGTTCAACTGCTATCACACTGAATGGTCAGGTCAACAGAGTCGTTGATGGATGTGCTTGATGTAGATGCGGTCACTTGAGATCCAGAGTTGAGGGGTTTTAAGATGTGGATGGAGCAGCTTGGGTTGTGAGACAGTTTCTTATTTCTGTAGCCTTGTGTCCTTTTGTCTAGCCAGTGGATCCCCTGCCGATTGGCAGTGCGTACGTTGGGGGGAGGTTTTCCTCGCAGTGGAACCTTGATTTTGACGTAGGCTTTACCATTCATATGGCGATTTGTCGAAAGGTTACAGGAGGCGTAGTAGTTTGGATCTGTGTGAAATACTATCAAAATTTCATTAATTCATGATTGGATTATTGCACAATGACTTCCTGTTCTGTGGATAACTGCATTAAGCTGCTGATTGCACACTCCTGACTGACTACACTAACTGCTGATTGCACATTTATTACACAGATAATTGAGTTGTGTCTGAAGACTGTAGTCATTTTTACACTGCTAAATATGCCCGTCTAATACTCGCCTTTTTCCTGTCATGGTCTGCACGTTTACACTGACCGAGGTAATATACCGTCTTGATTTCGCACCCCAATGTCCCCTCTCGAACCCTACAGATATTGGGGGTTTCATTTTCATGTAAATGCAATTAGACGGCATCGCGGAACCAGGGGCAGGACTTGGGTAGAGGTGTTGATGTCGCAGCGACATCAACATGAGTAGTTCTAACTGGAGAGACTGTGAAATCCACAAGCTGCTGACCATCATGGGAGAGATGGTTATGCAGGTTATGCAATTTAACGTTTAAGTAGCAGAGGATCTTTCCTTACGAGGTATTCATCGGGATAAAAAACAAGTGGTCAGCAAAATAAAGAATATGTTGGCGTTTTTGCACTCGCATTTGTTGCATACACTAAGATGTAGTCTACTAATTCTTTCATGCGAGTGGCTTGAATAAAAAAAAGAAGATTTGAAGATTATCCTAAAGAGGTGTCCGTGTGTACCTGCTCCAATGAACCAAGAAAGCCGGCTCCTTGACGAAGGGGGTTTATACCCCCTCGGTTTTACACAGGCAAGACAGTGAAATTGTAGGGTCTGCCAAGCAGGGACCGTACTGGCTTGGCAGTGTAAAAATGCCAATGTATGTAGGCGTGTTGTATATGAAAAACAGCAACATATATTTTTTTACGGACCAGCGACAGGGTGTGATCCTGTTAAAGGTGGAACAAAGAGTTGACCGGGTTGAATAGCATTCTGAAAATCTATCATTCTCACCCAGACATTCAAACAATATCACCCATTCTCATTGTATTTGGTTCTATTGCTAAAACCTTGAACTATAGACAGTGGCAATGAGAGAGGCTCATGAAAATGTATTTGAGGAAAGGTGTCAGCTGTTCTGAGCGGGATCTGAGTGAAGGCAAAGCACATTACTAAGTCTTTAATGGTTTTCTGGTTATATTAATTGTAAGGACCATTCACCATTCTTCCATTTTGTAGTCCAACACATTTTCTTTAAGAAGTTTTGTGTATTCAATTTGACAGAGATATTGCTTTGAACCAGGAGTTGGGATATGGCAGTGCTGTAATACACTAGTTCACATTAACAACTCAATGGAGCTACATATATTATATATTAACTAAGGAATGCAAAATGTGAGTACTCGTTATTTGTGCTTTTACGTTTACATTCCCTAACACAGGTTATTGAAACTAATTGGAGAGACGAAATTGCCCTCAGGCATGTGCGTGTGTGTGTGTGTGTGTGAGTATGTTTGTGTGTGAGCAAAAATCTGTGGGGAAAGAAAATAGATGAAAATAAAAAATAATGATGATGCTTTACTGTATGAGTCACGGTATACTGCAGCGTGGACTTGTACCTCTACGACATCATGGTGGACTGGTATCTATATGATCTCATGGTGGACTGGTACCTATATGATCTCATGGTGGACTGGTATCTATATGATCTCATGGTGGACTGGTACCTATATGATCTCATGGTGGACTGGTACCTATATGATCTCATCGTGGACTGGTATCTATATGATCTCATGGTGGACTGGTACCTATATGATCTCATGGTGGACTGGTACCTATATGATCTCATGGTGGACTGGTATCTATATGATCTCATGGTGGACTGGTACCTATATGATCTCATGGTGGACTGGTACCTCTACAACATCATGGTGGCTTGTGCCTATATGACATCATGTTTAACTCGTACCTATATGATCTCATGGTGGATTCGTACCTATATGACATCATGGTGGACTGGTACCTATATGATCTGAAGTTTAACTTGTACCTATATGACATCATGGTGGATTCGTACTATATGACAAGGCAAAGAGCTGCCTCACTGAGGTTTCATGTCTTAAGGGTTTTCTGAATATGTCAGTCTGATTGTTCTGAGGCCCGGTCCTCCTCCTGACTGCGTCCATGATGGTGGAGGCAGAGTGTTTGCCTTTGATGCTAGTAATTGTCTGTAGCCCTTTGCTACAAGTGAAGTGCTCCCATAGTATGACTATTTGTCCTTGAACCGAGAAGATTCTACGAGCGCTTCAGACCAACCTTACCAACGAACGACGTAGCCTATGAAAGATTCGTAGCAAAGAACGTTTCAGGAAACATGCGAAATGTTAAGGTAGAACTTAAAGAAGAGGTTTTCCACCCTCTCCATCAATCAACATATTTTTAGGCTTCAGTGAACTATGCTATTGCTTTTATAAATAAATAAACAGTTAAAGTTAGGCACGGCGTGATACGGAACTCTCCAAACTGATTGGATGTCATAGCAGTTATGTATATGCCCATTATACAACAGTTAGGAACCAATTAGATCGCTTGACTTAAACAACCCGTTTTATAATAATACATATTCGAATATATTTGAATATTAATATTAATAAACAAACAAACTTTGAATATGATTTTTGGGCAAAAGTCAAAGCCCTAGTACATATTTGACATCATGGTGGATTCACACCTATATGACATCATGATTGATTTGTACCTATATGACATCATGGTGGACTCGTACCTATATGAAATCATGGTGGACTCCTACCTATATGACATCATGGTTGATTCGCACATATATGACATCATGGTGGACTCGTACCTATATGACATCATGGTTGATTTGCACATATATGACATCATGGTGGACTCGTACCTATATGACATCATGGTGGACTCATACCTATATGACATCATGGTGGATTCGTACCTATATTCCAACAAGCAATCTGAGGTTGTCGGTCTGAAAAACACGCAGCACGTGCCTCCATCTTAACCCCAAGGGTGTTCCACTCTAGAATTCTCTTTTATGTTCACAGGCGCTTTCTTTTGGCTCACATCAATCCACAGAGAAACCAACCAAGACCACATTCACTTCTCATTAAGTCAGGGAGTGCAGACTGGGACTGCCGCCTCCCGAATGCAAGAAACACTATTTAAAATATTTGTGGCCCAATTTACATTTTCAGTGTGTCATTAGGCATGTTTATGTGTTTGAGGGTAATGTGTTTTTAATTATATGGGGTATTTTACTAGAGAAAATAGGGCTTATTTACCACTCGGCTTGGTTTGACTTTGACTTTTATGAGGGGGTAAAGGAGATTGCAACAATAGAAAGGAAAGATCTTTTTTCTTCCCAAGGTTACGGTAGGATCGCCAAAAATTTCCTGTTATTGAGTCTCTAGCAGACTACACCTCAGTTCCGGGGACAATGGGGGGTGCTCTTCTGTTCAGGGCTTTTAAAAACCATAGTGTACTGTGTTGTATTTGGCATCCAACAGCCCTTTAGGTCCCTGTTATCAATCCTTCTTTCTGGGCCGACTCCTATTGGACCTTCAGAGATCTCCCACCTCATCAGTACTGGCCAAACATTGCAACCAAACTGGATGCAAGCCATTTATTTACCAAGCCCAAATAAATCCCCAAAAAAGGTTAGAAATTAAATGTCATCGATTCAGTAAAGATAAAATGTTCCCTTATCATCATCTTATGATCTAGATAATATAAGTAATAGACTAAATGCACACCGTTTTTTTCACCGAGTCTCCACTGCATATCATATGTTATTTCAGAAAAGTCTCAGTTGAAATGCTTTTGTGTTTGTTTCTGTTTGAAGAACCAATAACCAGATTAAACTGCACGTATTTAATAATAAAACATCAATCTCAGTCACAGTCCATCACAGTCTCAATCAAACTCTCCATCATCAGATGTTATGGTCTGCAATTTAAAGAGAGGGTATGACAGTGGCTATTGAGTTGAAGTTCCCAGAATGTATGCCAGAACCTGGATATGAGCTGGGCTTTTGAAAAACCTTCCAATAAATGGTTATCCATAATAATGGTCCTGTGTTGTAACTGTACGGAAATACATCTTTAGGCTGTGAACACATGAGGAGTGTTGCCGAGGCTGTGAAAACCCTCAACGTTGCCGATGCTGTCCTGTGGAGTTCAGCGTTGAAGAGGTGGAAGCCAATCCTAGTGTTTTCCAACTTTTCACTTGAATGCAAAAAAACATACCAATGTAGAATAAAGTTCTGGCCTCTTTTCAATTTAAGGTCCAACATTCAGGCATGAACTTTTCTCCAAAAAAGTATTTTGGACATGACAATATCTCTTTTTTCAGACACACACTTACCAACCAATAGTGACTTCAGCACTGAGATGTGCCGAAGGCAAGACAGACACCAATGGTATCCAAAAGTGAAACTCTAGTGGAAGCAGGTATTAAGTAAAATAAACAACCATCTCCCATGGCACCAGAAGCCGCCCCCTGTGTGCCCACTGTGGCTGCTGACATGAACACTGGCATGATTTGTGTCTGCATGTTTCCTTCTTAATTGATTTCTCTCCTTTGACTTTCGCTCTGTGTAAATCTCATCACCCACTGCCCCTGACAAGGGTTCCCATTCATCACCTGGGCAGGTGGGCATGGCTGGCACACACACACACACACACACACACATGCAAATACACACGCACAAACCACTCAGTCTCAAGGGCAAGGCCACAAAAAACCCACTAATGCCACTACATGTTAAAATTAAGTACAATTCTGAGTTAACCATGTCCAGAATTATTATCATTGCACATTCTGTCACGAAGATGCAAACAAAAATGAAAAATAAATATTCCCTTTTCACACACACGTGACCAATTGTGGAGAGGCTGGCAATGATGCTGGCAAATTACTTTGTGTTGCTCCCTCACCACAGGACTCAGATGGCTATCCTGCAGCATCAGGGCCACCGGGGCCCCGCTCCTCTCAAGGACCAGCAGCCAATCCCACAGTGAGGCAGACTTACTTATCCTCTGTTGTGTTTTCTCATTTCAACAACATCCCACATACACACTCACACACACACACTGCCACACATGCTCCCGCATGCATACGCACACGCACACACACACACACGCACACAGACACACACACACACACACACACACACACACACACACAGGTGCTCCCACACACACACACACACACACACACACACACACACACACACACACACACACACACACACACACACACACACACAAAAACAATACAATGTCAAGTGTTTTCTTTGTTCTGTGTGTTTGGTTGTGAATAATGATTTTTTCATTGAGGAAGGTGTTTGTTTACGGTGAAACCTGGGTGTAAAGCTAGAGAAAATACTACTAATAATCCTGGGTTTTGAATAGAAGGTCTACATGAATCAAAACTTCATCAGAGACAGCATCAAAATACACACAATCATCAGCTCTGGACTGCTGTTCAACATGACTTGAGCCAGTGTTGATAGGAACAAACCTCTCTATTTCCTTTGTTTTGATGCTTTGAGGTAAACATATACTTACCTGCAGAACACCTTGGAAACCATTTTCCATATCTTTATTTGTATGTTTTCTGCTGGCTCTTCCATATTCCTATCTGAAACTGGGACTGGGACCGAGAGAAGTTAGTCCCAGATTAGCATAGTGGATTCACTTAATGTTTGTTTTGCAAAACGCACAAACAACAGGCTTCTGAATGTGAATGACGTATAAATGGGCTTTTTAAAACATTTTATTAGTTAAAAAGCCAGCCTCATTCTTTTTGTGTCCCACACGTTTCATAGGTACGTGATGTCTCATCTAGTGTAACCTTGTATCCCCTGTCCCCCTGGCCCCTCTAGAGACTGGGCTCATTACATCAGTACAAAAGCATTTTGTGGGCCCTTGATGTGCGTTGTTTGAGGAAGGGCGAACGCAGTGGCTGAAGGGCGCGTCCTGCCTGAGCTGATCTTCATGTATACACATAGTATAGACCTGTCACTCTACACCTAGGATCGGGATTGTTTTATCACAACCTCTGTTGATGTGAGTTGGCACATGAGGAGCTCAGACCAAGGTCCCGGCCACATCAAAGTCTGTTTAGGTCTATTCTGCAGTAGTTCTGAAAGGAGTAGGGCGACCCACCTGGGGCCGGTGTGGCAGAGAGACAGGATGACTAGACTGGACGTTATTTAACCTGACAGCATTGTCATAATGCTATTGTGGGGTAACTATAGAGGATGATGTGCAAAAGCACAGTTGTCTATCTTTGACAGGTAGGCCTATTGTGCTGCGGCACAGTGAAGAGAGCTCACACAGTACAGTACATAGAGCTCATTAAAGGTCTCAGCCATCAATGGTCTACAGTCTGAATGAATGCCTCCAAATGATTTAGTTAACATTCATCATCTAACTGGTTAATTGTTCAGTGTGTAGTCTCCGGTATAACGGAACATCATCACTCTAATTAACCATTTTAAGATTAGATTAAATCTGCAAGCAGCATTTAAGGGTGTCAAGCCTAAAGCCGACCAATAAGACCCTGATAGACCATTAAGACCCTGACAGACCATTAAGACCCTGACAGACCATTAAGACCCTGACGCAGACCATGAAGACCCTGATAGACCATTTAGACCATGACGCAGACCATGAAGACCCTGATAGACCATTAAGACCATGACGCAGACCATAAAGACCCTGACAAAGACAATTAAGACCTTTTTTGTTTGCATACGGTTGACAATGCTGGAATAGCCTCAGTTTGGATCTGGTGATGGGCGAATAAACTTTCATGACCATACGTCAAAAGTCTGAGGAGTTATGAGTTTTTACATTTTTCAATGGATTGCTTTAGTGCCCCCTATCGTCCTATTTTGATGAACTTTAGCTTGGTTAACCTTGACCTATGCTTTATTTAGTACACCAAGTTTGGTGATGATTGACTTAAGTTAACCCCGCCTTTAGTCACCTAACATTGATTGGGCTAATTTGGACGTCCAGCCGCCATTTTGTTACAGGTTCTTGGTTTCCTAGGAACATCTGCTCAACATGAGGAGAGAAAAATGTCTACAGGATTTCATCACTGTAGAAGAAAGGGGTCAGAAAATTTGGCCATCCAAAGTCTGCATCTTCAGTTAATTGTTATAGCTCCCCTATCGCCGATCTTGGTACAATTTGGAGGTTGCATTTTCAGTTTATTATTATACTGTTCCCTATACCCCGATATTGATACAATTTGGAGAGGTTCATCTTGACCCATGTGCCTTTGACTACACCAAGTTTGAGAATGATTGGGTTAACCCCGCCTTTTGGCGCTAAGTTAAATTTGGACGATTTTGAGCCTCTGCCGACCATGTTGTTTTGTCAATCAACTTCATCTTACTTGAGCAGGTAGAAATTTGGTCCCACACAGTCATTAAGTTTAAAATTATGTGGACTTTTTCTTGTTCACTATTTAATTCTTTATTCAATTTTATTTTTATTCGAACTTTTGTATTGGACTCAAGATCATAGTAGTCCATCTTGATGTTGATATAAGCATTTAAGTCTTTACGCGTTTTAAACCACACCCTTTTCAGAAATCAATGGCTCCTGGGTGCTTTAATCTTTATTGTACAGACTTTTCTTTATGTCAGATTGAAGAAATTGGTCCACAGATGGTATGTGCTAAAGGATTTTTGTCTAAGTCAAAAAACCTGGGATCCTTAGGGAATTTAGTGTTTTTAACAAAATTCAAGATGGCCGTAAATTTTTTCAAAGGAAGTCATAGGTTTTTGAGGCAGATTTGTTCACCATGAGGATATGCATGTGTGAACAAAGTTTCATGACTGTAAGTCAAAGTGGTTACGAGATATGCTTGTTCAAGTTTGCATTTTTGGACTGTTGCTATAGCGCCACCTTCGGGCCAATCAGTGTAATATTTGCTCTCTGTTAATCTTTGGTTAGAGTAAGCCTCTACAGCTCTAGTAAGTTTTATAAAAAGCGTGCAAGCGGTTTAGGCTGTGTAAGTCAAACGTGGCGGAATAATAATAATAACACTAACGATTACAATAGGTCGCCTTCGCACTTTGTGCTTGGCACCCTAATAAGATTTCACTTCATTGATCCCTGATAGGCATTGATCCCTGACAGGACATAAGGTGTAAGGCATGAGTCAGTACTATATGTACTATTTGGACCTCACTGATGAAGCATTTTGTATCAAATGCGGCCTTCAATTGAGTATGAAACCATAAATTAAAGAGTTTTCTCATTACTGAAGCCATACGTTTGAATTGCAAGCATTTGAGACTTGCACCCTGTGCAGAACAACTCCTGCGAGGTCTGGCACATTGGTGCTTTGTGATATGACACCGACTAACCTAGCTCGGTCCCCGCCCCCCACACACAGACACACACACACACTCGCGCAAGCGTATAGTGCAATATAATAGATCCTTCCGGAAGATCTGTCTGCATCCAGCCGGCTCACCTGCTAGCTATAACCAGCTTTCCAGCCAGCTGAGGGTTTGAAAGAAAGCAAATAGAGAATAGAGAATCAACAGAGGAATGCCTTCTCCACTGTCTTGTTCCAAAGCCCTTTCTGATTGGGTGCAGCAATTGGAAGTGATTGCTTTTCTCTCTCTTTTGTGAGATGGGTGCTGTGAACAACAGACAGGTGGGTTGGGGAGCGGGAGGCTTACGTCGCTAGAATGGAAGTCAATACAGATTCATATTTTTTGGACATTCAATCGTTTTGCACTTAACCAGATGAGGGGTGTGTGTGTGGTGGGGTGGTTGGGAATTGCATTGAGTGCTTTTAAAAATATGTGCTTCAACTTTGCTTGCTATGATTGAAAAGACAAGAGAACATCTCACAATGACCATCATGCTCTAAGCAATGGGTGGATTCCCTGTACACACTCATGGACAATGTTGTCCTACTCCTACACACCTCTCAAGCATGTTCCAATCTAAAGAAACACCCAACAAAAGTTGGCATGTTTACGCACTTTCCAAACTGCGGATATGCTGATTTATCTATAATTCATCTGAGAAAGATCCTACCTGAGATCAATGGATTCAGTATATCAATGCAATTGCAGTTTTTGTTATTAAAAAACACTTTGTGACACAAGCACAATGTTCTTTTTATATGGTTGCTTTTTTTATGAAAAAAATACAAATTCACTTCTCACACAGTGACATACATAAGTACATTGTTATGTTCCAACTTTAAAAGGGTTTCTGCTATATTTAGTGGTAGGCTATTTTCACATTGCAGCAGCTGTTTGCAAGGGTTTTAGACGCACGTGAGCTGCAACAGAAACAAAGCCAAGTTTTTTGTATTTCACATGAGACAAAAATGTAAACACTCATGCAAAAGCAACACGTATTTCGGTGGCACAACCAACACTCGGCAAATCAGGTATTGCACTTTGTTATCCAGCAAAATAATTATGTTTTTATAGTCACTGGGGTCCGTGTTAAAATTCAGCAAAGTATCCCCCAAAAGAAATCCATAGGAATTGTTAATAAAAACAAAGCACATCAGAGGTCCCTCACTTCACAGATGGTGTCGGCCTACACACAGCGTCATGCTGACCTTCTAGGACTCGTCGTTGTCTGTTTTGATAACGTGGAACAGCGTGACGTTGAAGATCACCTGGTGGCCGTTGTTCCAGGCGTACAGCGCCCTCTCCCGGGCGTTGTAGTCTAGCATGGAGATGTGAAAGTACTGGTTGTGGAATGGTATGTCCGTGTACTCATACGTGGAGGTCTTGGTGGAGTAGGCGTAGTACACCTTGGCGCCTGACAGGTGGGAGTTGGTGATGTACAGCGTTCCGCAGATCATGAAGGCCTCGCCGGCGTTCCTCTTTGAGTACTCGGTATTCCAGGTCTGCAGCACGTGCAGCGTGTCAGGGTCGATCTGCGACACCACGATGTTGCCAGCGTTCTGGTTGGTGGCGTACACTGCCCACATGCCCAGCTCGTCCGCCATGACGTCGATGTCGGAGAAGCCTCCCCACGTGTACGGGTACATGTTGTGGAAGCCGGCAAACTCCAGTGCCCGCTGGGCCAGCACGCTGCCGCTGTCAAAGCTGTACTTGACGATGATGTTGCTCTGGTACTTGTTGTAGAACAGGGAGCCGTTGTACACCATGTGGTTGGTGCCCTCCCACTTGAAGGGCAGGCTGTACGTGCGGGAGACCACGCCCGCCACAAAGTCCTCCATGGTCTTATATTCACGCACAATCTTGCTGTTTGTGTAGCTGTCCATGTACCAAACCTGCAGCCCCCGCCACAGAAAAAAGAAGATGAAAGAAGATGAATAGTGAAAACATAATCGTGACAACCGCCCCCCCAAAAATAAAAGATTATTTGCAACATAATCTTCTGCATAACTATATGCAACACTGCAATAAATCAAAGAGCTCTAAAATCCCACCAGTGAGAATATTTTCAATTTAGCTCTGTTCTCACACACACACACACACACACACACACACACACACACACACACACACACACGCACACACACACCACCAACAACAACACACAATGCTGCATCTTTAAATGGAGGCAGTGTTTGATGACGGTGATAAATCCTCTGCTAAGGCTGGAAACCATGTAGATGCTGGGTATTGCTGGGCAGATCTGGGCAGTCATGGGGGACTCTTGTGGCGTCCATTTCTCACCCTGTTGCTTCTTGTCGTGGCGAGCGGATCGGTCATCCAAGCCCCAAACCGGGTTCCAGATGTCTTTATGGTAGCCGGTCCGGTTATCTTCATCAATTTCCCACATGCTGTTAATAAAGAAGGGGAGCTCAGACGAGTGAACTTATTCATATTTAGTTTAAGACTTTATTACCAATTTTGTTTTTTCTTTTACTACTACTACTATTTATATTATTAATAATAATAAATATATAGCAGCTACCTATTATATATAATATATCTATACCAAGCTACACTGAGATATTATTTTGGTGTGCAGGGGCTGGGTATGGACAGAGTGCTGGGTGGAGAGGAAAGCATGCTGGTAAGGGAGGAGGAATAATTCATGGTGCCATTGTCTAATTTGGAGGTGATGTCAACTTCCCTAATATCACATCTACCAAATATAATGAAATCATCCATTACACAACATAGTAATGTTCTGCCAATTGTGATCAAAACATAATAAATCATCTACGTCATACATTGCCTCTACGGTTTACAGGAATATTCTGTGCATTCATGTGTGCTTTACTCTGTTGCAATGTTACACAGTCATGCTCACAATCCATAACTGATCACATTTCTACAGTTTTTTTTCAGTGAACATCAAATCAATTTGTGAGTTGAAATTTGTGACATTGCATTTAAAATATATATATATATATATATATATATATATAAAAATATATAAATATATATATAGGAAGTAGGGTAGATATATATATATATATATATATATATATATCTACCCTACTTCCTGGAACTGATCTCAGGACTTGAATAGATGCTTTTCCACAATAGGTAAATTCATCTATCCATTTGACTTCATTTGACTATCTTTCTATTGTGTCGAGGGTGTCACGATTCAGTTTGGTAGTACTGCCACATTTTTTGACATAGATCTAATTGTTATAGTCATGTCACAACCACACTATCAGACTCTAATCTGGACCCTAGTCGTCCCCAGGCCCAGGTGCTTGGAGGAGACACTCACTGAGTTTGCCCATGCAGCTCCGCAGCCGGCCGTCTAACCGCAGCACGCGCTGGTACAGCTGGTCGTAGTCGTAGGCGCCCAGCTCCTCCTGGATGGAGGTTAGCACCGCAGACAGGTTCCTGATCTCCTCCTTGAAGTGGGAGATGAGCGCAGCGTCCGTCTTGTACTGCTCCAGGACGGGGATCAGGGGCTTCAGCTCCTCCATCTTCTCCTTCAGCTCCTGCAGGGAGGGAGGGAGGGAGGGAGAGGGAGGAGGGAGGGAGAGGGAGGGAGGGAGGAAGGGAGAGGGAGGAGGGAGGGAGGGAGGGAGGGATGGAGGGGTGGTTTTTGGGTGGGTGGATAGAGGGGTGGTTTGGTGAGTGGATGATAGGGTGGATGGAGGGGTGAATTACATAACATCAATATTTGTATTAATTGATCATTAGTAGACTGTTTAAAAAACAGAATTATTGTATATGATTATAATATGAGTTATTTGTTTTCTGTCAAGAGGACAATAGCATTTTTTACCAGGCATAATATTGGTATAAACATATTACAAATAGTTTGCACGTGATGAATCTTCACCCATAGCTGTACACAGCTTGACAAACAGAGAGAGAAAGAGATGTGGTGGATTATTCAGATAGGAAGTTATAGCGACTTATTTTTTCCCCAGAGGTGATGGCTGGGATATAAAGGGTGTTTCATCAAATGTTGATCCAAGCAGGCACAACGTATTCTTGGGCTCTTATATTGACACACCATTTTGTTGGTATTGATGCTGCCATCTGGCTGTCTGTGGCTGTGTTTATTTCACTTTGTTAGTTTTGAAGAAGCACATGTTTTGAATTTGGTAAACGTAAATCCCATCGTTTGAGTGACTTTGTCGCAGTCAGCTTCTTATATTGTCTCAAGCATTTATTGTAGTTTGCGATGCGTCTGTCTTTTACTTTGGTGGCTGTGTATATCTGGGTAGTTAGGAACAACACCATTATTGATATTGTCTATCTAGTTTCCCAGCAGATGTTCCACCATAATCCTACATGTGTGTAACAGTACACACATTCTTGTGAATTGCTGTCAAACAAACAACAGATTAATTTAATTAATCGGTAATACTAGCAAAATAATTCTCAAAAATAAGAACTTAAAGCTTACAGGTTGTTTTGAGTTATTATTTCCTTACTGGTTTCTCTTCAATCACACGACTCATGCCCCTCCTCCATTGCAGGCCAAACACAAACGACTTCATTTGGTCTTTTAATGTTGTGTAAATCCATGACAATGAGCAAGATCAAACACACACAAACACACACACACACGCACACAGGCACACACACACACACACTTCATTTCCATACCCAAAGCTGCCATGTCGGTAGAACACACAGGTTGGAAAGGGAGTGGTAATCACTGGTGTTTACATTCAGCAACGTTTGAGTCTGCCGATGGCTGCACACTGCAGCACTGCACACTTCTGTAATGTCTTCAGTATAGGGAGGGGACCCCGCCTCATGAAATTATTGTTATTCTGTAAATATTGTCATACAATATGGAAAAATTATTGTGTGATTGTATCTTTTGGGTGGTTGTTTAAATGTATTTAAAATACAAAGCCATGCCATTCATTGGTTTCAGTTTTTTCTTTTAAACAAACATAAGATAAATACTTAGCATTAGTATTGTGGAAGCAAAGAATAGCAATACTCACCTGAATTATTCTTTTTTTACCTACAACCATACTTGAAAACGCTCTGATAAGATGCATATTTGCTTCATGAACATTTTTGGGCTACTTAATTCTACTTTAAGTAGTCAAGCAATGCCAAGCTAAAAATTTTAATTATACTTGGAAGAAGGCTAGAATTGTAAATAAAAGAAAGAAACAGGACTACAAATACAACTTCAAGAACAAATCATGTGAACAATGAATATGAATGAATGAATAATGTTAAAACCCCAAACCCGAGAAAGGCCAGAGAAACTACAGCAGAACAAAGTTACAATGTATCAAATATCTGCTATAGCTGCAGGACCAATAGCATCCAATGTTTGAAGACTGAACAAGCTCACTAGTTTCCTTAGTTAGCCTACTTTGTTATGGTTATGGTTGTTTAAAACAAGTATAATAGGAGCTGTCCTGTTTGTCCATCCCTATGTGGTTGTTTGTATTTGCCTGTGTGTGTGTGTGTGTGTATTTTTTGTATAGGATACAGCTGTTATAGCTGATGCTTACTAACTAGCTGAAATAGTAACACCAATAATAGCAAGGATTACGGACATGTTCATGTCCACGAAGTACACAAACAACACAAAGACCAAATTTAGCAGCCCAGGGAAGTAAGCAGCGCCAGGGAGCATTAGTAGCCTGGAGCCAGCTTATACCTGGATGTTATGCGCCTCCCCTTTTTGTTTCTTTATGTTCCTCCTGCATTACTCTCTCTTGGCTCTCAGGTGTTCCTGACCAGGTGGGGGTGGAGCTACGATGAAGTGTTACTTAAGGCGTGGCCTGTGTTCCCGCAGGGGTCTCTCACTGCCGGCAGCTCCTGGCCGCTGGCCCTTCGTCTCCCTGTTACTTGCGAGCTGTTTCATCTCTGTTAAATGGAGGGCTGTTAACATAGGCTTTTCCGTGTTTCTTTGGTTAGTTAGGGGGTCGGGAACTTGCAGGATAGGAGGAGGAAGTTCTGGCTTTGACGGCTCAATGCGCGGCTGGCCCGGGCTTTCCCCACCCTTTTGTTTTTGGTTTTGAACAGTCCTCCAGCTGTTGGGGCTTGGTGGGGTGTAAGTTTAATAAAGCGTCATTTAACTGTTAATTCTGGTTCAGTGTTTCATTTTTCTGACGTGTTGCTGGCCGCTGAACCGTGAGTCAGGTTGTAAGGGGTGGCCGTAACACTGGAACATAGAACAAAATCACAGTGCACTATTCCATAACAAAAGATTGAAGTGGGCTCATGGAGCCAGGCTGCGCAGCACGGTATATACCTGGAAGTTTCTGGCCATGACCGACTTCCTGTCGTCCTCGATCTGCTTGAACTTGGTTCTCAGCCCCTTCATTTGGTTCTCCATCTTGATGACGTACTGGAAGTCCCTCTGAGTCCGGAGGTTCAGCACCTCAATGGACTGGGACATGTTCTGGACCTGATGAAACAGGACAGACAATCATCATCCAGCTCCTCTTTAGCGATGGACCTAGACTTGGATCACTTGAAGGGGCTTGGGAATGGGCTCGGATAATGTCCCCCTTTGGTCAAGAGCTTTGTGTAGAGGCGGTTTACCTTTATGTCTCCTATGTCTGAGTCAAGGTTAACTCCTGTGCCAGACATAGAAGCTCTTGGTCCTGCCGATGCTTTACAGACATCAGTACCGCACCTCTAGCATGTGTCAACATTTGTGTGTGTGTGTGTGTGTGTGTGTGTGTGTGTGTGTGTGTGTGTGTGATCAATGAACAAATAAGGGAAACTGCATGGAGAAATAGAGGCTCTATTTTGTGTACATGTGTGTCTCCATGATGCAATAAATATCAGTCTTGTCTTGGCAAGGCAGCAACTGATTTCCAGATATGGTTGCAGCCTTATGTTGCTCCAAAAACCAATCAGATAAAGAAAAACTTAAAGGTGTCATTGCACCGTTTTTTCATTAATTTTGCGTTGGTCAATAGTAGCAATGAATGCCCTGTGAGTCGGTTTTGGTGCAAAAAATGCTCTGGTGCTCCTGTTTCACACTGTCCTAGTGCGGTGGAGGAGGTGGGCGGGGAGGAACGACCTGATTTTGGCTCTTATTCATGGCATGCAAATGCCTCGCCTCTGATTGGCTAACAGCACTGTCCGTCACAATTCAACTTACAGAGAGAGACACAGAGAGAGGGAGAGCGAGAGAGAGACAGAGAATAAGAGAGAGGGAGAACGAGAGAGAGAGAGAGATAGAGAGAGAGAGAGAGCGAGAGAGAGAACCACTGGGCTCCTTGGGGGTTTCTGGTTGATTGAATACAGAAAGAAGAGCTGCCTCGGAGCACCGCGTCTGGGGGGCCGTGCACCGATCCCCACGGTCGCCGTGCCCCGGTCGCCGTGCGCCGGCGGAGTGCCCAGACTCCGGCGGTGCACTCCAACTGAATACACAAAGAAGAGCCGCCGGGGCACGGCGGCCTGAGCACGGCAGCCGCGATGCACGGTGGAGCTCAGCTCAGCTCCGGCCGCCGCGGTGCCCCGAGGCGGCTCTTCTTTCTGTATTCAATCGCCGTGCCCACGGGAGTGCACCGCCGGAGTCCGCAGGGGCGGAGCTAGAGGGGGGCTGGGGTGGCACTGGCCACCCCTGGAACCTGATTGGCCATATGGACCATATGGACCCCCCTATAAAGCCTTGGGCACCCTCTGGCCACCCCTTGTATAAAAGTCTAGCTCCGCCACTGGGAGTCTGGGAGCTCGGCCAGTGCACGGCGACCAGGGCACAGCGACCAGGACACGGCGGCCAGGGGACCGCGATCGCGGGGAGTGTGCACCATGCCCGGGAGCTCAGCTCCGGCCGCCGTGGCGCCCTGAGGCGGCTCTTCTTTCTGTATTCAATCGCCGTGCCCGAGCCGCGTAAATGTTGAAATAGTGGTAATGTCCGATCCAACCATTTCTTCCTCAGCTC
>NC_140281.1:5983877-6083877 GCF_964030765.1 Micromesistius poutassou
AGACAGAGCAAAACCCGATAGCATGTTATGTGTGTTTAGTGTTTTCCCTGTGTGTGTGGGTGTGTGACACCAAACATATTCTCCTCCTTGTGCCTGGCGTACAACCGTCACCCCAGCAGACCCATGGTTTCAGTGTGTGTGTGGGGGGGGGGGGGGGGGGTGGTGATTTAGTGTGATAAACGGTGTGAGAGCAGTGTGTGAAGGCTGCTGTAGCCTTGGGGACGGCCCTCAGCCCTCCTCAGGGGGAGAGAACACTGTGAGTGATGCAGCCCTTCACCGGGGGAAGGGATTTCTCAATCGGCGAGTGCTCTGCGTGCACAGGGGGAAGGTAGCATCGTAACAATAGAGAGACAATTATTTTTCGGTGACAAAATGACACTTGACTTTCCATTTGTTCATTCGTTACATATATCCATCCATTCATCTGTCCATTCATTCAATCTTTTCTATTTATCTTTTTATTCTTTGAATGAGACGTCAGACTGCTGCCAGGCCACAGTCCAGGTCTACAGCAGGTCTACAGCAGGGCCACAGTCCAGGTCTACAGCAGGTCTACAGCAGGGCCACAGCCCAGGTCTACAGCAGGGCCACAGTCCAGGTCTACAGCAGGTCTACAACAGGTCTACAGCAGGGCCACAGTCCAGGTCTACAGCAGGTCTACAACAGGTCTACAGCAGGGCCACAGCCCAGGTCTACAGCAGGTCTACAGCAGGTCTACAGCAGGGCCACAGCCCAGGTCTACAGCAGGGCCACAGCCCAGGTCTACAGCAGGGCCACAGCCCAGGTCTACAGCAGGGCCACAGTCCAGGTGTACAGCAGAGCCACAGTCCAGGTCTACAGCAGGGCCACAGTCCAGGTCTACAGCAGGGCCAGAGTCCAGGTCTACAGCAGGGCCACAGTCCAGGTCTACAGCAGGTCTACAGCAGGGCCACAGTCCAGGTCTACAGCAGGTCAGCAGGTAAGAAAGTGTATTTGTTTTGTTTGCCGCTCCAATTATATTTGTTTGGGTTCCACAAAGCAGCACGTCAATTCTTGGTGTATGGAGACACATCAAAAAGTCAACAGACTTGTTGCTTTTAAATTGTTTTGTGGCTTTTAAATAGTTTGGTTGTAACATGATAAAGCAGTCAGATCATATCGGCCTGGAGGTGAGCCTTCTGGAGAACCATCCCTTTCAGTTGACCTGTTTGAAGCTATTCCTTTATACTGATTCCAAAAGGTCCCTTGGCTGGTAGTTATTTAATGTGCCTTGGGAACAGCCTTTGGCCGACTGCACCTACAGACGGGCCCCATGTCTCACTGCCTGCTCGGACACACAGCCTTGATTTCCAGTCCTCTTGTGATACTCTTGTTATCCAAAAGAGACTGGAAGATGACAAGTGGGACAAGCTGTGATTGGGCAGATGGCAGGGCCGGAGTGGGACCCATTTTCAGCCCGGGAGTTTCAGGCCCATACCGGCCCACTTTTTTCAGGGGTGGAATTTGAATTTGAATAAATTAACAGCACAAAACTCTTACTATCCCCTTTTATTGTATATTGGATCAACGTTTGGCAAATGAAAAATCCACCTCAAGGATCAGTTTATAAGAAAAAACTTACTTTAAACTATCAATTATATATAAAACATACAATGTTAATCCATTACATACACATCTTCCTCCAGTGCCCTTCTTTTTTTAAAATCTTGCCTTTTCGGCTTCTCCTGGCTTTTTCCTGCCCTCCACAATCAACGACCTTGTCGTGTCTGTTCTCTACTTCTCTTCTGTTACCGCTCAAGAAAAGACGCAACATGAAGGGGCTTATTTTAGATAATGACCGGCAACATTCTATACATTATCCCACTTATTACACGGTTACTTGCCAAAACAAAGAAAAAATGAATTCACACGGTGTGTCTTTTTACAATTAACATTTGTAATGTTGATCAGCAGAGAAATAGTCTGCCAAATACGTTGACGTCACTAAGCAACCAAATCCGCTGGGGTTGATAAGTTACCGGACTACTTGCGGAGTGATACGAAAGACGTGAAAAAAAACACATTCCTTGACAGCGGTCATTATATGCTTAGCAACGGTCATTATTGAAAAATAATTCACCACCGGAAGTCAGGCCCATGCAAGTGAATGGAGCATTCCACAGCATTGAGAAGAGCTGTGTAATAATCCACATTATTTATACTGCAATGCTGGGGCTGAAATGTCAGATGAATGAAGAGCGTCTACTTTAGGAGAAGATAAAATAATGGTCAAAGTAAAAAAAAAAATTCCCACCCAAGCAGCCCAAAATACATTTGAAAGTGGACCGGCCCAACGGCAAACCTCCTGAACGTCCCGATGGCCACCCCGGGCCTGGCGGATGGGTTTTTAAATGAGTTGAAAGGCGGGACAGGCTGCTTGATGGAAACATGGCTGGCTGCAACCACCACTCCGAATGAAAAACGGAAGTGAAGGAGCTAAACTGGTAAAAGGAAGACTTTAGATCTGCCATTGATTGGCATGGTTAGGACCACACACTGAAGCATTTGTCCTCTCTGTCCTTGGGAAGAGCTGACATTATTGTCTTCCTGAGACCAACAACATGGGGTGCAGTGAGTCAAGGATGCCTGTGAAGGTGACTAGTGCTGCTGAAAATGTACCTTGTTCCAAGTGAGCAACAAGTACCTGGGCTTTTGTGTCTTATAATAATCTTAGTGAAACAGATTGAAAAAGGAATTGCCTGCAATTAATTCCTTTTCTGCAATTAAAAATATTTTTGTTTGTTCTTTGCGATTATTGCTACAAAAAACAACACAAGATTTTATGTCAATAAATGTCTGTTCATTCGCACACTGTATTTTAATTACTGGTAACTCAAGTAATATAACAGCCAACTGACTTTGCAACATTGAAAAAAGAGAATATAGCCTGAAAAAAAGTTTCAGTCTGATCTGATAACATGATTTTGTGTTCTATTTTTCCTTCACCAACCACCATTTTCACCAACAGATTTCAAAGTTTAAAAACTTTCACCAGCACATTTGCAGCGTTTCAAATCTGACACTATTCTGGCAGTGTATTATTTTGTTTCCCAGTTTTAAAACCTTGTAAATAGAGTTCTGCAAACAGGTGTTCATACATTGAGAAAAACATTTTGAACGTGTAAGGTGTAAATTTTCACCATTAAATTGTATTTATTCAGAACTGAGTTTTCAGCACTGACTTTTCATAGATTTTGCCACAAGGGGGACAGTTTACACTTGCCCCCTTTTTCAATGTTACAAAAACTTTTTTACAAGGTGTTGAGTTTTCAAACACAGACTTACAGGCCTTTGAAACTATTTTCTTGTTGGTTTGAATTATGACAGGATTCTAATCCCATAGACTTCACACAGGCCACACAGTTTCGATTTCTGAAAAATTACACCTGCAATTATCACTTATGGCCATAGGTGTCGCCAAAGACAGCAACACAGAAATCTTACGAGATTACCATTTTGAAGAAATATAAATTTATTTATTTATTTATTTAAGGGTCGCAATTTATTTGAGATGAAAAGTTGTTTAGAGGGTTACATTGTAGTGATACGGATTGATCCTGGTCCAAATATTGACTTAAATGCACAGTTTTAAAAATGTAGGGTAAGATGTAAATATGGAGTCAAGTTGCAGTCTAGTCTATGGGTTAAACACTTGCTATTGCATGAGTTACCGGATATCTCCGGATATCATTACTTGGTCACCAAGTAACGTCAATCAAACATTATGCCTACATTTTGGCTATGGTTAGATTTGACCATGGAGGTGGACTAGCACACTAGCAGGGACTAGTGTTTTCCTTTCCTTTAAGTACACCACAAAATGAAGCAGATTTCCTATAAGACACTGGATGTTGTGTTTGGTTACTAAGTGCACACTGGAGTGCAATGACATTGTAATCACAGAAAGTATTGATTACACTGTCTTGAAGTCCTCTAAGTACTCAGACTATCGCAGATCTAAGCTGGAAGAATCATTACACGTCCCTCCAAACATCTACTTTTCTTGGAAATGCGTGGTATCAGGGGGATGTATTGTGATTTCACTCATTTATTTTAAACAAACCCCAGCCCGGTCAGTGAACAATATTTCATTGTGAACACCTTCACAATGAAATATTGTGAGCTTCTTGAGTAGAAATTAGCGCTGGGTTCATTATTTTCTTGTATTCTATTTATTTATCTATATCTATTATTCAATTTATTTTGTGGTTTTGTGAACATCCCAATCAACCAACAATTAATGATATGGAAATAAGGTCTCATTTAATTGAGTGGTCTCCCAAAAAGTTTTAGATTTCTTGATTGTGTGTGTGTGTGTGTGTGTGTGTGTGTGTGTGTGTGTGTGTGTGTGTGTCTGTGTGTCTGTGTGTTTGGTCTGTGTACCACCATGTTTATTAAGCTCAAACTGTCCCCACTAGAAAAGCACATTGGAGCACACACCTCAGCATGTACCCCCTCAAAGATGCTACTACTTCAGCCAAGTACCCTTTTGACCAGAGTTTAATAACCACATAAATCTTTGGGTGATCTGCAGTCCCACACATTACTCAAGAAAAAGACAAACTTTTGTAGGTAAGGTGGCTTATCTACATGACCCTGAGCTGTTGGAGCTTTGTGCAGATAAATCCCATCCCATCATAACATTCATATAAATTCAATGTATTCTTCCTGACACTAACGATTATGGTGTTCCTGTTCTAAGCAGTCTCTTTCTTTGCAGATTCTCCTCCTCTCTCCTTGTCTTCAGAAATGTTCCCAGTACCCCCTGCAGTCCTTTTGAAACCAGTTTAGTTCTGCTCTAATCACAGCAGACAGATCCCAGGGTGACTAGGTGGGGTCACGGAGGGAAACAGACATACCGAGTCAACAAGAACAGAAGTAACCCTGCTCGCCCCCAATAGGCTGCAGCAACACACAACCTGACAGCCAACATAATGGGCTGGGTGGTTAAGTGTGAGGGGGTGAGGAATAGATTAAAAGAGTGAGACGGCGAGAGGGAGATAAAAGAGAGAGAGAGAGCTGACTTGTCTCTTAAGATGTTACAATGCCCGGGAAGGTAATCTTTTTTTAGAGAGAATACTTTCCTGGATGCCCGCTGCCTCCCCATCACTTGCCTCGCTGGAGAGACAGAGGAAACTGAAGAGATAATGGTGGGACCTCTCCCCATCACGGCTGGCCCACACGTCCTCTGGTTACAGGGGCTGCATAACATTATTAACTGGGCCCTGTCTTGATGATGATGACATACTTTTTGAAATCTCCATGCTGAAATTGATGCTCTGAATTGAACCCATCCTAGCTAGCAGTTAGCAGTTGGCTGTCTGCCTCACAGGACAGCACCAAGGAACCAACACAAGGTGTACTGCTCATGCCCTTGGTATGGGCAGTGCAGGAGTGTGTTAACCTGCATGTTGTTGGGGTGTTGGAGGAATCTGGAGCACCGGGAGGAAAGCCAAGGTGTGTTCTGCCTGTCAACACGGGGAGAATATGTAAACTGATAATGGAAATGCCTTCCCTCCTCGGGACTCGAACACAGGACCTTCTGGCTGTGAGGCAGCAGTGGGACCTATTGTGCCACCTTGCCACTATGCTCTCCCCTCCACTACTGCTCTTACAGCAGGTGTGCTGTATTTGTGTGAGTGTGTGCTTGTGTGTGAGTGTTGGGATATGCAGTAACGTGTCAAAGGCCGTCTGCTGTGAAGATAAATCTCAAAGCAGGGATTAGGCGAGGCTACGTTCTCATTGTGTGAGGATGTTGTGCGGTCATCTCGCCCACAGAGGAATGGGATTGTTTTAAGGAGTGTTACTGAATGTGGAGAGTGAAACACTTCTTCCTTTATTAAACAGCCACATTCAAAGGAGGCACACAGGTGTGTGTATGTGTATGTGTCTGTGTCTGTGCCTGTGTGTGCACGTGTGCCTGTGTGTGCAAGTGCATGTGTTTGTGTGTGTCTGTGTGTGTGTTGTCGTGTGTGCGTGTGTCTGTGTGTGCGCGTGTGCCTGTGTGTGCTGTGCATGTGCGTGTCCACGTGTGTGTTTGTGTCTGTGTGAGTGTGGGTGTGTGTGTGTGCCTGTGTGTGCGTGTGCCTGTGTGTGCGTGTGCGCGTGCACGTGTGTGTGTGTGTGTGTGTGTGCATGTTGGTGTGTGTGCGTGTGCACGTGCGTGTGTGTGTGTTTCCCGACCGGGGCACAGTCTTGCGTCAGTCGTCAGCGGTGTGAAAGGACAATAATGAGCTCGTCTACCACACATTATCTGTGTGGCAGCAGTCGGCAGGGAGCTCAGGGTCACCATGTGAGCAGAACACTCATTCATTATCCCACTGACTTAATGTTACCCTGGCAAACATCACGCAGGGAAATGGGTGGCGACCGTCAGCCCAGATACACACATCATCATCAACCTTCGGGATGAGACACAACCAGAAACACCACTCGTAACAACGGCTGCAATGAGGGCTGAGGGGAGAACATTAATTATGCTCTGAATATGATGATCTATGAGATGTCTTTGAAAAAATGTATTATCTCTCATCATGTAAATCATTGTGTTGTGACGACCCCCCCCCCCCCCCCTCCCCCAGCCCTGGGAGTCTCAGGGTAACAATTTAGCAAATGTAATGGATGGGAGTGGTTGACCGTTCAACTCAATGCATTGTCATGCATTGTCATTCATACAACTTCAGTCATTACACTTCAGCTGACACAAGGCAGATCCACACACACACACACACACACACACACACACACACACACACACACACACACAGCGTAACTTAGCCTGCGTCTTTTTGTGGATACAACAAAAGATAGGACTATTTAATCCCATATCCATTGCCTGTGGGTGGATGAACAACACTGCTTCCAAATGATAAAGGCTATCCAAGTGCCGCAGAAAAGATTTTTAACTCGCTTCACCCTCCCAGCTCCTCCCCTCCCTCCCAGCACCCCCCCCCCACAGCCCCTCCCCCCCTCACAGCCCCTCCCCTCCCCATAGGTGATAGACGTCTGCCACCGGGACTAACTGAGTAGTTCCCCCAGGACAGTAATTACAGTAATCATTACACAGGGAACAGAATATACCCCCCCAGTAGTTTTAACACAGCTACTTGACTATTAATTATTGAGGAGATAAAAAAACCTGTTTTTGCTCTGTTCACTGTGCCAGCATTAACTGACATTAACATTAACTGAAGCATTAAGCACAGCTTTAACACAAAGATGGCTACTCTGTGGCTCTGCTGGACCTCCAGCTGTCCCCTCCATGGAGACAAAACACACACCTCTGGTGTTTAATCCAGGTTCCATGTAGCCTTATGTACGTTGTTTGCTTTATGCCTTTATAGTACAAAGCAGTAGTTTAAAACTACTGCTAAGAACTTTTAAATCTCTACATGGCCTTAGATATGAGAGGAATTATCCTGCCGGAACAGGAAATGATGGATAGCTGCTGAGTTATGGACCGAAATTTCAAAAACATTAATTCCAGTTGGAATTTGAAATAGGTTCAACCATTTCACCCACCACTAACAGGTCTACACAGAATATACTTATTATTATTATTTTTTTTTTTTTACAGTATTCTGTTCTGAGCTGCAATAACATCAGTTCATATGGATGGCTCAAATGACTGGCAGGTGACACCAGCCTCCCCATTTGATTAGAATGTATTGACAGTGATCACTGAGGACACCACCAGAACTGCTGGTGCAACCCATGGCCTTTGGTACGTTTATGTGATACTCATCACAACAAAATGTCAATAAATGTGTTTCTTTTTTCCCTTGTTTAGCTTGGTGGCTGACCCGCTTACATTTCTTAGGTTTGCCATATTGAGAAGCTCTCATAACAACAGAAAGCTATACAAATCTAAGGAATTTTAATTTGCTCTCGCTTCAAGTCTCAGATGAACTTAACAGACAGACATACACACCCATACAAAATAGTGAAGATGCACTGAAACACATATTGGATATCTGTCCAATAAAAGAGAAGAGAAGTATATTTCCCCCACTACAAATAATTTGGAGAAAAACCGAATAGAGAGAGAAAAACACAGTAATAGATACACACAGTTGGGATTGAGAGAGACACACACCGAGACAGAGAAATGCAAGAGAAAGCTTACAAGGAACCATCGGGCGGGGCATGATGCATGATCCCTCCTACATGCACACACATAATTCCACCACACACACACACTCCTCTCTCGCTCTCTCTCCCTCTCTCTCTCTCTCTCTCTCTCATATTCAGGACATCATAACAATTGCATGTCCGAGCACTGTGTACAACCATGTTCCAGGTTAGTGTCTATATTTCAACAGGAAACCCAAGAGTGGGATGCTTGGCCACTTGGCACTTGAAAGCCCAGAACTCCATGAGGAAGAACTCAAAGAGGGGGGAAGGCTCATAGGACCTGGGGCCTCATTTATAAAACCCTGTGTAAAACCCTCCCTAAAACATTGCGTATGCCCAAACCTCAGAATCTGCGTACGCACAAAAATATTCAGATCTATAAAACTGTGTGGCGCACACCTCTACGCACTCTTCTCGTTATTAATACCAACGTGTGTTGTTTGTGCTCGTGCACGAGCGTGCACAAGCGCCATGCTCCTCCCAAGATCGTCCCTTAAAAGGTCAATGCTAATTAATCAATGAATATTCCTAGTATATAAGGAGCCTTTGCTGACCTATCATTACACAGGAACACACGCATGCATTACACTCACTCGCGTCTCATACCCCTCGCTAAATTCTCGAGCAATTCCAAAGCTGCCATATTTTAGCCTGTTAGAATACAGAGGCCAACAGGAGCATTATTTATTGGCCTTGTGTACTATGTCCTATAGGCTAATTTAATGTAGGCCTACATATATATGTATCAGGAAAATTTATAAAACTTAAGTGATACAGTTGGTCTGGCCGAGGATTGTGATTTGAATGGGTTGTAATTAGGGATGCACCGAAATGAAAATTCTTGGCCGAAACCGAAAACCGAAAATGAGGAAACCAAGGCCGAAAACCGAAAACCGAAATAAATTATTATGCCAATTATTAGTAGGCCTACCATTGCATTTATAGCTATGACTGTGTACTAACCTCACTAAAATGAAGGCATTGCAATTCAAAGAATAAATCAATTACAATTATTAAAAGTATAAAAATATTTATTTAGCACTGAAAAAAACAACAACACCGTTTTCCGTTTTGCACTTTGCGGACGGTCCCTAAACTCGCGGATGATAGCCGACAGCTCATAGAAGCTGTCTCATAGCGAGCCGTCGCTAAAGACGGCTCGTTTGGATGAAAACAAGGTTGTAGCTGGTTCTCTAGAATACTATTATTTAGCTAGAGGTGTCATTTGTTTCACTGATTATCTATGGAACCTATAGATATATGGAAATATGCCCACACCGCAGACATGTTGGCGCAGAGGCGCTTATCCAGACGAGCGTGTGCTGGCCGCGGTTTATGTTTGCGTCATCACAATTTCCTGTTTCGGCCGTGTTGTTTCGGTGATAAGTGTTTCAGCCGAAAGCCGAAAATGCGCTTTTGGGCCATTTTCGGCCGAAAACTTTCGGTGGCCGAAATTTCGGTGCATCCCTAGTTGTAATGTGTTGAGCATAATATTGCCTTAATTCATATTTCATAATGGGTGCTTTTTATAAAATGAATAAAAAATTTAAAAAAATCCAAAGTCATAGTATGTGGTGCGCAATGTGCGTTGGGTATCGGGTGGTAGTGTGTTCTTCTTCTTTTGGCGTTATTGGCGGTTTGCAAACCGATATGGTGCATTACCGCCACCAACTTCCTGTTGTCGTCTCCGGAGATCACTGTTTGAAAAACTTTGCGGGACCTTTACTCCAGGGTGAAAGGATGCGTAGAACTGCACACTCTTTTCCGCAAGGAATTTTTCTATAAATCACGATGTTGGCGGTGAAAGATGCGTAGGCACATTTCATCCCTGTTTCCACAACATTTTCGTGCGCAGAGACCTTTATAAATGAGGGCCCTGGACTCTGACAGCCAGAAAAGCCTGAAAGAGCTCCAGAAGCGGCAGACAACAGAGACAAAGGTTTGTTTACAACTAATGTTTACAATTCCAATGTTTACTGTTTACAACCCAATAAGATATCAGATATACTTGATTTTACCCCAGAGATATGCACAATGAAAATAAAAAAGTTTTGATTTGAAAAATCCAAAAAAACTTCACTCTCTGTCTGGAGCCTGGCCAGAAGGACAAGTTATTGGGAAAAATCCTGAACAGGTCCCCAGGGGTGATGTTTGACGTACTGTCTTTGCTGGAGGTACCCCTGAACCCTGAACCAGATGGAGCTCTCCCTCACTGGTGCACTTGTCGGAATTGCAGGGAGATGGATTCCGACATCGAGAGGGTATGCTGCTGTCACCAGTCCCTGCAGCACTGCATAACTACCATGGTGTACATGCAGTATTACGTCTTGGACGAGGGGGTGTTGGGGTTGGCCTGGGCTGCATGGAACAATGTCTTTGCTCTTAATGAGAGCCAGAGCCAGGAGTGGAGCAGAGACAATTCAGGCACTCAGCATATTCATACTTTGCACGTGACGTCACGACTGGCTGGCGGGCAAGAACTCCAGCAACGAAACGTAACCTAATCAGGACGTCGCCAGTTTTACCACACAAACGGTCATTAGGTTCCTCTCAGTCCAAATACCGTCGTGATGGAAATATTAGTTAAACGGGAGCATTTGTGCCAGGCATACTGACAAATTAGACATATATTTTTGTACAGAATCTCCCTGCTTCTGAAATGCGCGAACATCTCCGCCCAGCGCTCATTCCACTGTGCAGATTAAATCGCGCAACATTTTGTAACAGCAACTGTGCGATCATCCCTGCCCTCACACATTGTTGAAATCATATGCTGGATGCTTTAATCTTTCTATGTGTATTTTAGTGAATGATCGGGCTATAATAAGACCACATTGGCTATGTAATCGCGGACAAAAGGGGACATTTCATAGTGGATGGTGGAATAGTAACATTCACCTTTGCTTTGATTATGAAGATATTCCTGTTTTTCACCTCCCATACGACAGCGTTGTTAACCCATCCGTAGGCCTTACATTTTTGTGCGGTATAGGTGACGGATTCTCAATGAGATAAATGTAAATATCTCCAAACTCCAAGTCTGGTAGTCTTTGCCAGCTTCAAAGCAATGAATACATCAGCGGGTGCTATGTATGAAACACAAGTTCCGAGTATGTTTGTCTTCTCTTCGTATCTAATTTTAACATTTTGTGAAATATGGTCTAAATAGTTGATTGATTGAAGTATCGGAAACCTGCAAGGCTGCAATTCCCCTGGTTGGCTGTTGTTCGTTGCCATTTTGCCTACGTTTGTTGCCCTCCAGGTATCCATGGTAGTCACGTGACCGCAAAGTATGAATTGACTATAGATAATTAGTGTTGTGGTAGCATGGCTACCTGGGTGTGGGAAGGAGAGTTGTCATAGCCAGCTGCTGTCACTGGAAGATTAGGGACACATTTCCTGACCCCAGGGCCCCCCTAAACGGGCTTCAGGGTGCGCCGCCTGGATGTGTAGATGTTTGTAAATAAACATTGTTGTATATAGTTTTAAAATGTTTTCCTTTTTTTATATAACAGATGTTTGCACCACCTTTCTTTCAGTTGTTATAATTCACACTTTTTGGTTAGAAAAATATTTATTTTGGATATTGAAAAAAATGCAAGTTACAGTGCTTCATGGTTTATTTTTTGCCTTACAGCTATTGTGTAGCATCTTCTTGAGGGTTCTCTGGATTAAGGTTTCCTCATGACACTTGCCCACACAAGTTCGGATATGGGCGGTGGCTGACTGTACCGGGACAAGCAGGCCGAGCCATCTTGGGTCATCAAGCCTCATAACGATCTTGCGAGGAAGGCCTGTTCCACTTCTTATCCTCGCGGGAGGATGGCCATCTGGATGTCAGAGATGTAGGAGTACAGTTAATGGAGGTTCACGTCTCCTTTAATGTAACAGTTCTGTTCCTGACGAATATGTTCCAACTAGCAGCTCTCGTGCAGGGTACTGCATTATATGGCCAGCTGGACATATCACATGATATAGGCTACACTCGGAGGTAGCCTAAAAATCGGAGGCATTCGAATGGCGATCTAGTGATCTAAATAAACAACTAGAACCTGGGTTCGGGGATTTAGCGTGTATCTGGGGGACGAGACAGACGAACAGCAAAACAACCATGGAAACAAACGTGTTTGGTAGTGAGTACGCAAGCAAGCTAGAAACATACAGGGCTCACAACAAAACGGTCGAGCAAACACATTTTTACAGAGACTATCAACATCAGAAAGCCACAAGACAAAGACAAACAAATATGACAAAGTTCAACCAAGGGTACTTACAATTTCAAGAGCAACACAACCAAGTCGGAATCCAATTTGCAGTCTTATTTTTCTTTCAGTTCACGCCATTCCTGAAAAGCTCGCCCAACGTTTACTCATGTCTGGCATCTCTGTCGGTCAGTCTCCCGTTTTCTCTTCTTCTGTTCCTCCAACATTGGGTTTCTCTGTCTCTTTTTAGTCGGCTGATCCATGATGAATGTAACAATCCCTTCGCTACTTGTGTTTATAACTAGCTGGTTCCATGTTTGTGGCTGTGTAGTGCCGTAAAGCAATTTGTTACATCGTGAGACCCGAGACTCCTGCGAGAGTTGGCGGCGGGTCGCCACCACAAACTCACATTTTCTTTTTCTCCGCCCAGATGCGCTAGGGGGAGTCGAACAGCCACCATCGACCCATAAAGTGTTATAGAACCATCACAATGACTCTTAACCTGAACAATTAAGGTAAATTAAAAAGTTGCATAGTTCATCTTTAAGGTGACCACACTCAATGAGCAGGAAAATAATTGTTATGCTTCACAAAGAGACAAACAGGACGTGTAGCATACATGGGCATGTCATTGAGAGACAGCCTAATAATTGTATAGGTTAGAATTTTCATTAATTTTGTGTTTTAACTAGTAAGGCCTTTTAGCGTTAACGTGACATAACATGCATTTGTATTCGCCTCTTGTTCCACCATTCTCCAATCAGTTCAGAGTGCATGCTTCATCCAATCGTAAAAAAAACAAAAAACTCAATGCATGCATCATGTAGATTGAGCTATTGCATGACGGAAAGTAAATGCATTACTTTCCTAAAGAAAAACAAATATTTGATTTATTTTCGAAGATGGCAACCACGATTGCGATAGCAGCTGTGAATTCACCTGTAGATGATCCCATAGCTACACCGTGTGTGTCCCTCTGATAGAGCCCACTGAGGTGATGAGCAGCGGTGGAGGACCGCTCCAGTGGGTCAGACCACCACACGGTATACTATTGATTACCTATTAATTTATCCTCATTCACCAGGGACCCTGGGCGAGGAAAAAGAGCCCCAATAATCAAACGGACCAGGGGGCAATGTGTTTTTATAACGAGGTGTGACGGGAGGTTTTCATCTGTTTGATCAGAAAAACTGAAGGTTTTATTTGTGTTTAAATATTAGTCTAAACGTGGCGCAGGTTTTTATCCCATTATACAAATAGATAGCCTATTGCCATGGAAGCAGGCCTTTGTCACTGTATTTGATGTAACTTCCTGCACTGTCCCCGGCAGACAAACAGTGTATCGTGCCCCAACAATGGTCAATAAACGATTGCATGGAGTGAGACGACTGATGCTATCAGAGAGAGAGGTAGTTATGGAGTGGGTCGCCAGGCAGTGTGCACTCCGTTTATGAATCGATAAACGGGATGCGAGGTGTGAGTGTCACTAAAGTCTAGTGCGTGGAAAAAGAAGACTCACAATCACTCACCATAGAGGGATATAATCCGAAGACCGTGAGCAAAAGCACGGGGTAAATAACGCTCAACAGGACCCGCATGCTGCCGGACCGTCCGCTTCACCCGCTGTGGTCGCCTCGTCTCTCGGTCCTCAGCACGGAGCTCTGTGGGACCCGGAGCTCCTAGTGCAGTGTGTGGGACCCGGGGTGCCGCGTCGTTCCGCCGCCGTGTCTCCAGGATCCGCCGCAGCCTGCATCCACTGATTCCACTCCTCTCATTACGGCTCCTGCGTGACAGGGGGACACCGAGTGTCAGGTTGAGATGCTCACAGACACTTCAGGTCGGGAGAAGATGTATTTAAAAAATATTATAATAAGTTGCGAGCGAGCAGGCATCAACAGAGGAGTGGAGGGGGAGCAATACCTGATACGCGTGGGCGCGCAGGAAGAATGTGTGTTAATGGCTGTTCATCCAACGAGAACATGACGTTTTCTGTTCAGCAACATGTCTTTTATTTAACACCTAACAGCGCATGCAAACACGTATTTACACACACACACACACACACACACACACACACACACACACACACACACGCCAAACACGCATGTTCGGGCATCACACACACACACACACACACACACACACACACACACACACACACACACACACACACACACACACACACACACACACACACACACACAGTATCATGTGAGAGATGAGGACAATTTATTAAGCCTCCCCTAAAGCTGCAAGAGATATTTTCAATATTTTCTGAGAAGATGAGGAGATCAATCTAATGTATCAAATATCACTATAGCATATTTAAACAAAGAAACAATACCACAGACCCATTAGTTAATTATTTTATTGTTACTCAAATAGCCAATTTCTATTTAATTGCACTCTCATGCAATTACTATTGAGCTATGAGGGACTTATTACATTTACAGATTTCTAGATTTCTAGGTTTAATCTGAACATCAGATAAAGCACAACCATGCAGAACCCTAATTACAGAAACTTGTCTTTTCTTTTTTGGTAAATATCTAGTCTAGTCTAGTGTTGCTTCCATGGCAACCCCACAATCTATGCTTTAGATGGCCAGAGATTGTTGTATTTTGATGTGATTTGTTGGATGATCTCTGCTACTTTCACGTTCTCAGTCAATTATTATTGAAAATTCAGTGAATAAGGATTTCCCTTTTGCTACTACCAATAGGATTTATTCCTTTCAGTGGTTTATAAAAATATGGAAAGTGATTGTGTCAACATCACATCACGTACAATGGTTCAGGGGTAGCCAGGGACCAAATAAAATGCTTCTTTGGCTCTGGCTCTCTTGCTGTGTGGTTCTGAGGAGTCAGCCCATGGCCATCCTGGGACGCAGAGTGGTTGGTGTCAGATCTTCTTCTTGATGTGACATTCCTGTTGCTGCTTATTGAAAGTGTATTGAGGGGGCATGAGAGATGGCAGCCTCACAATTAACAGGACCTGAAAGAGGTGGGGTCAGGTGGTTTGGTTCTCCTTTAGAGGCGGGGTCAGGGGTTTGGTTCTCCTTTAGAGGCGGGGTCAGGGGGTTTGGTTCTCCTTTAGAGGCGGGGTCAGGGGGTTAAGTCTCCTTTAGAGGCGGGGTCAGGGGTTTGGTTCTCCTTTAGAGGCGGGGTCAGGGGGTTTGGTTCTCCTTTAGAGGCGGGGTCAGGGGTTTGGTTCTCCTTTAGAGGCGGGGTCAGGGGGGTTAAGTCTCCTTTAGAGGCGGGGTCAGGGGGGTTAAGTCTCCTTTAGAGGCGGGGTCAGGGGTTTGGTTCTCCTTTAGAGGCGGGGTCAGGGGTTTGGTTCTCCTTTAGAGGCGGGGTCAGGGGGTTTGGTTCTCCTTTAGAGGCGGGGTCAGGGGGGTTAAGTCTCCTTTAGAGGCGGGGTCAGGGGGTTAAGTCTCCTTTAGAGGCAGGGTCAGGGGTTTGGTTCTCCTTTAGAGGCGGGGTCAGGGGTTTGGTTCTCCTTTAGAGGCGGGGTCAGGGGGTTTGGTTCTCCTTTAGAGGCGGGGTCAGGGGTTTGGTTCTCCTTTAGAGGCGGGGTCAGGGGTTTGGTTCTCCTTTAGAGGCGGGGTCAGGGGTTTGGTTCTCCTTTAGAGGCGGGGTCAGGGGTTTGGTTCTCCTTTAGAGGCGGGGTCAGGGGGTTTGGTTCTCCTTTAGAGGCGGGGTCAGGGGTTTGGTTCTCCTTTAGAGGCGGGGTCAGGGGGTTTGGTTCTCCTTTAGAGGCGGGGTCAGGGGGTTTGGTTCTCCTTTAGAGGCGGGGTCAGGGGTTTGGTTCTCCTTTAGAGGTGGGGTCAGGGGGTTTGGTTCTCCTTTAGAGGCGGGGTCAGGGGGTTAAGTCTCCTTTAGAGGCGGGGTCAGGGGGTTTGGTTCTCCTTTAGAGGCGGGGTCAGGTGGTTTGGTTCTCCTTTATTTCATGATCATAATACTTAAAGACCGGGTAAACCAAATTCAGTATTTTTCTTCTTATCATATTAATTAGGCCTTAAATGTGTCCCTCAAAACATGTAAAAAATATTTTTCCCATTCATCATTTCCTTGAGGAGCTAGGCCTCAGAGAATGTTCTGTGTGCAGGTTTAAAATGGGCGGGTCTACATCGATGACCGCGTTACGTAAAGCGGTCATACTCACATAAACCCGCCCCCTGCTGTCCATTTTCAGCTTTGAGATTGGGAGGGGCTGGACCTCTCCGGTGATGGGCGTGGTTTCCTGGCCTGCAGCGCACACGCCCCCACCGTCCTGAGCCTGGGGTTACTGCTCATTTTTCATCAACTTTGAAGCATAATTTTATATACTTCGCGATTTTTTTAGTCCTTCAAATTTGGCAGGGTGGTTAATAATATATTTTCCTGTGGTATTATAAACTCAAAACCCATAATTATTCTTGGTTTACCCGGTCTTTAAGAATATATAGTTTGTTTCCGTCAACCTCCATCGCTCGATTCAACAATACATTTTGGCACTTTTTATGACTACCGGATCAGACCGCAACAAAAGCCTTGGACTTTCCTATCGCCAACATGCCTCTGTACTCAGACAGTGGCTTCATTTGAAACGAGGCTAGCAGCATTAGAAAAATGCAAAGGACTCCTCCAGGATACAGTGCCGATGGGTGAGTTTGCTGAGCTAGTTCAGACAAATACACAACAAGATGATCAAAGCTACACTGTATCCTTCCCGAAGCTGGACAAGAGAGAGACAGTTCCAGCTGCCTCTCACTGGCACGGAGTCTGAGCTAAGCTCAAACAACATACCAAAGTGAATCAACAAATTCACTCGACGCCAAATGCTAAGCTTCCCAAAGCTAAAGTAGCATGTATCGGCCAGATTAGCCAATCGCTGAAGTTCACCCTGCCGCTGAAGAACCGGTTCCTGCCACTTCAAGAGTCCATGGACGTGCCTGCCACGCATACACCCCTGAGCCACAAGATGCGTCCAGACGGACGGTGCGGACAGAGACCGACCATGACCCTGTCCCCAGAGAGGCCAGCTGCGCATGCATCTGCCACCCGTGCACCCCTGAGCCCCGAGATGCGTCCCGACGGACGGTGGGGACAGAGACGGAACAAGAACCAGTCGCCACAGTCTGCCACCGCCACCTCAAGCCAACAAGGGCCCATCCCACAGAAAGCAGATGAACCTGACACTCTGATTGTAGGAGACTCAACCATAAAGGATATAACCGGTAAGAAGATCAAAACATGCTACTTCCCAGATGTGACGGTTAGTGATGGCAACCAGAAACTAGCCACAATTATATTGGAAAACCCCAAAATCTCACAGGTTATTGTGCATGCAGGACTTAAAGGTCCCATGGCATGAAATGTTCACTTTATGAGGTTTTCTAACATTAATATGAGTACCCCTAGCCTGCCTATGCTCCTCCAGTAGCTAAAAATTGCGTGTAAAACGAGCAGTAGGTATCTTGCTCCGCCTTAAAGCTCAAACGTGTCGATTGGGGATCTGGCCCCATATGTTGTCATATGGGGCCAGGTTACCTCCCCTTTCTCTGCTTGGCCCGCCCAGAGAATTTGGCTCGCCAATGAGACAATGAGCTAGAACCGTGCGAGTGCAGTGTGTGAATACACACACTGTAACGCAAGTGTTCTTTGTTATTTGGATAACCGTTCTGCTGTTGGTGTTATGGCGCATAACACGCAACACAATAACGCAAGCTTGCGTAAAGCTCCCATTTGGTGAAAAGACTAGACTGCGTCGGGTTCTCTGAGGTCTCTGGTATTTCCACAACGAGACTCGTAGTGGAGGTTATCTCAGCCATGGTTGAGAAGGAATTGGGAACCGCGACATGGAGGAGAAAGGGATTGTTGTCCGGGATTGTCCGCCAGAGCCCCGCTGCGCACTGAACGCTGCCTGTTGCCCGGGGTTGTCTCCCGAGATGGGGCTCCGGCGGGCAGCGGGCTCTGTTGGGCAGCGGGGCTCTGGCGGGCAGCGGGGCTCCGGCGGGCAGCGGGGCTCCGGCGGGAGACAACCCCGGGCAACAATCCCATTCTCCTCCATTTCGTGGTTCAGTCTGTACTTAATATTGACGTGGAAGAACCAGAGGCGTCTGAGAACCCGACGTAGTCGTTTGAGATTCATAATATCATCCAGAGGCGCAAACAGCTTTTGACCATGAAAATATATATTATATTATATAGATATTTATATATCATATGATATTATTTAGATATAGAGCTCCAGGACTCAAGCTGCTCAGGGCCACACCCCCTCCCTTCACCTTGACCCGCCTCTAAAAACGGCACGTTTGTGGAGAGCTCATTTTGGGACTGGCTCGTAGTGGCCGTAATTCTGCACCAAGGCTGAATTTCTTGAACGTCTTCAAATACTGTATTAGGGGCCAACTAACACCTATATATAAGCATCCATAAAGTAGCATGCCATGGGATCTTTAATGATATTCGAAGAGAACAGTCAGAACTTCTGAAGAGGGATTTCACTGAACTATTGGACATACTGGACAAATTACACATTAGGTTCATTCATCAGTGGACCCATACCAGCAGTTGACAGGGGAATAAACAGATTCAGTTGTCTACTTGCACTCAATACATGGCTTTCCAGAGTCTGCAATGAAAGAGGAAGGGGCTTTATTGACAATTTCAACTTGTTCTGGGGGCGCAAATACCTTTTCAGAGCAGATGGCCTACACGAAAACAGGTTAGGCTCAAAACTGTTATGGGACAATCTTCTCTTCTCGCTTTCCCACAAATCTACCCTGCCACAGTCTGACACACAGGCCACAGTCAGAGCACAGGTTGAGAAGAAGCAAGACTACAGCCTCCCCCACACATCTACTGTGCCACTATCTGACACACAGATAGCAGACAGACCACAGACCTTGAAGAGAGACAACAGGCTTGGCTACTTCAACTCCGTCTTCCCAAGGAACTGTAAGCTCAATAAAATAAACAATCTTCTCTGAGTCTGACCACAATAGCATATCTGGTCTTAGCCGAGTGCTAACGATGTGTGGAGGCACAACAACCTGCTGAATAAGGTCTGCCTTCAATTCCCAGGCTCCTCCATTACTTAGCTGCTCGACTCTATGCCTGCCTCTAAATGGTCTGATCCTGCTAGCCTCCATGCTCCATAGATCTCTCCACTTTATCTTCTTCTTCTCCACTCCCTCCCAGTTCACCCACTGCCCTTGTTTAGCCTGCGACACTGCCTTAGTACATCTTACAATCTCCTCCTCTATGTATTTCCTCCACTACCATTTTCCTCCTTTCTCCTGCAGAAGCCTTACCCCATGAGAGTTTACCTACGTCCCTCCCTAAGCCCCCCCGCCCATGCTGAACATGGCCCATAATATCCCTATGCCTAAGTGCCGATTGAGCTTGCTGGACCGCTTGTTTTGGTTTCCATTTCCTCCCTGCTTTAACTGTGGGTGCAACCCTCCTCACCACTGGGTCCTTGGACTGAGAAGGGGTCATTTCCAGTCTAACCTTAGCACATTTTAATTCTTCTGTCAGATTAGATATGGGCAACTCTACAATGCCCTTCCCATACAAGGCTACGCTGCTTAGGCAGCGTGGGACTCTGAGCCACTTTCTGACAAAAGAGTTGATCATTTTTTCCATCCTTTCTACCTTTGACAGAGGAACTTCATACACTGTCAATGGCCACATTAGCCGGGGCAATAGACCAAACTGCAGACACCACAACTTAAACTTACCTGGCAGCCCTGACTTGTCTATCTTTGCAATACCTTGTCTAGTTTCCTGTCTCAATCCTTCAACCTGTACAAGGTATTGCAAACATGTGCCTTATCACTAAGGCTTGCATCATACCACCTTCCCAGACTCTTCACTGGCTTCTCCAGAACTGTAGGCATCACCTCTTCATTTATAGCAAACTTCTTATCTACTACCTTCCCTTTAACGATTGAGAGACTCCTAGACTTACTTGGCTTCACCTTCATTCTAGCCCATTGCAGATTGCTATTTAACTTATCCAGCAACCTGCTGGTACACCGAGCGGTTGATGTCATGGTTGTCATGTCGTCCATAAAAGCCCTAATTGGGGCGTGGCCCTCCCTGCAACTTCTCCCCACCCACTACCCACTTAGAGGCCCTGATAATGACCTCCATCACCATTGTGAAGGCGAGTGGGGAGATTGTACATTCCGCCATAACGGGATATCTCGAGCTGTTGCTATCTCGAGCTGTTGCTACCCTGTGGTGTACTCTGCCGTATTAAAACAAAGTTGAATATCCAGAAAATAAGCTTTAACTAGGCTTTTAATGCTACCTGGGATTCTAAAGTAATTAAAGGCCTCCCATAACAGACTATGTGGTACTGACCCGAAGGCATTAGCCAAATCCAAAAATACAACATGCAGGTCTCTCCTCTCGTGCTTCGCTAACTGAATTTGGTGCCAAATCATACTGGTATGCTCTAAGCATCCGGAGCAACCAGGGATTTCAGCTTTCTGAACCGTGGTATTAATTAGTCTACTCTTTTCAAGATAACTTGTCAATCTCCGAGCCACAACACTGAAGAAGACCGTCCCTTCAACATTCAGTAGACTAATTGGTCTAAACTGATTAATCTCAACTGAGTCCCTCTCTTTGGGAATAAATATTCCCCCAGCCCTACGCCACGCCTTGGGAATACTCTGCTTTTTCCAAACTATTCTCATTAGCTTCCATAGGAATCTTAAAACATCCGGCTTGCTCTTATATAATCGGTAGGGCACTCCATTGGGTCCCGGGGCTGAAGAGGCCTTTGCATGTTTTATTACTTCTTGTACCTCTTTCCACCTTGGTGGGCTATCGTCACACTGACTACTTACTTCACCAATAGGTGGGATATCTGCGGGAAGCACCATATCTCTGAACCTCTCCCCATCTTTATGCACTCCCTCCAAGTACTCCTCAAGCTTCTGCTTAGGTTCCATAAGACTACCACTCTTCTGCCTATCAAATAATGACTTAACAAATTTAAATGGATCTTTATAAAATGCTACTCTAGCTTGCGATTTCTTCTTCCTATTCTTCCTAAAATTTTCTGCTCTTCTTAGCACTGCCAACCGCTCCCTCACATCTGCCTGTAGACAGTCAATACCTTCCTTCTCGTCGTCTGTAGCTTTTCTCCACTGCTTCTTAAGCTGCCTCCTCTCCTGGATGAGTCTATCTATCTCTTGCTGGCGCCTGGACTTGACTACCTCATGTTGCCGTTTCGTCCTTTTCTCAACAATCCCAAATCTTTCTTTACCGTAGCTGTAGATAATGTCCCCCATTTTCTCTAATTTGCTTTCAGCCGTCCCTTTAAGCCGTCCCAGAATGCTAACCAGATCGCTATTAACATCTTCCCAAGTCCTACCTTCTGCTGCACCTGGCCACCTGACCCCAGGCCTATGGGCCTATGGCCTGGGGTGAAATTGAAACATTCTGTGAAACAAGGTACTAAGAAAGAGACAGTTTACCCCCAACTCCCACCGCCCCAACCCCCTTCCCTACCTTATAGAGAAGTACCAATGAAATAGGGTATAATGGGTTTTGATACAGGTATTAATGGTAGTGAATATTGGCCATGCATGCCTTAATATACAGAGAAATACGTATACAAGTCATGCATGCTCATTTGGTTACTACGACACAAAATAAAATAATAACCCTAACAGCACTAACAATAATAATATCAATAAATTATGTAAATAAAAAAATTATATTTGGAGAGATCTGACATGAACTAGAAAAGGTTGCCAGATTTTATGGAATTCCGTTCTGAGAAATGAATGAGTGTTTAAATTTACATAATTAATCTCATAAAATGAAGGGCATCTTTTATCCATTGAGATTGAGTGGGGGGATAAGGGCTTTTCCACCGCAACAGAATGGCACATTTTGCTAGCAGTGTGAGAAAGGCAACAAGCTCAGCAAAATAGGACGGCAGTGAGAGACCAATGGGAAGGACACCAAACAGAGCGAGTAACGGTGAGGGTTGGATATTGCCAGATGGGATGGCTGAGAGGGAGTCAAAGACGCAAGTCCAGAAAGGAGCAACGGTGGGGCAAGACCAGAACATGTGACTGAGATTGGCTGGTTGTTAGCGACATTTGTCACAGTTTGGATCAATGTCAGGGTAGATACGAGCAAGCTTACTTTTAGACTCTGTGAATCACTTTGCACTGTTAAACTCCATGGCGAGCACAGATAGATGATGAGTGGACCCACCTCAGGGAATGCTCCCATGCGGCCGGACCTATATCCTCACCAAGCTCTGCAAACCAAGCATTGCGCAAAGCATCAGAGGTTGTTGTCTGACTTTTGAGAAGAGTATTGTACAGCATTGTAATGGTACCTTTGAGATTGGGGTTAACATCAAGTACTGTATCAACAAGAGTGGGGGGATGGAGAGCAGGGAAGCCAGGAAAATGATTATGAACAAAACCTCTGACTTGTAAGTATCTAAAGAAATGAGTGGGCCGCAAATTAAAAGTCTGAGTTAGCTTGTAGAGACTTGTTGGCATGGTGAATTATCTCTCTAAATTCTATCAATAGCTATCGGATGACTGTGAGATACTGAGACAGCTCACACACAGAGACAATATGTGGGATTGGACAGAGATGCATGAGGAAGCGTTCAATATAAGGACAAAGGACAATATAGCTAAAGCAACGGTACTTAAATACTACAACCCAAAAGAGGAACTGACATTGCAGTGCGATGCATCAAAAACGGGGCTAGGAGCAGCACTGACACAAAAAGGGGAACCTGTAGCTTTCGGGAGCAGAGCACTGACACAGACGGAAAGGGGCTATGCCCAAATCGAAAAGGAATGTTTGGCTATTTTCTTTGGGATGGAAAAATTCCATCAATATACTTATGGCCGAAAAGTGACAGTACAGAGTGACCATAAGCCGTTGGAGAACATTGTCAAGAAGCCGCTGTTGAGCGCACCAAAGAGACTCCAAAGAATGTTGCTCAGGCTTCAGAGATATGACATAGATGTGAACTATGTCCCTGGACGTGACATGTTGCTTGCGGATACCTTGAGCAGACCATACTTGATGGAGAGCTCAACTACAGGTTCAGTGGAAGCGGAGATTGAGACAATCAACATAGACGTAGACTACCTACCGATCTCAGAAGAGAGACTAAGCACAATCCGCTCTGCTACCCGAGAAGACAAAACACTACAGACACTAAATAAGACCATTCAAAAGGGGTGGCCACCAAATAAGTAAGATACACCAATGGACATCATGCACTACTACTCATTCCAAGAGGAACTGAGCGTTCAGGATGAAATTATTTTCAGAGGAGAGAGAGCTGTCATCCCGGACACGCTCCGCAGTGAGATCATCCGCCGTATTCACTCCGCTCACCTGGGGGTGGAGGGATGCCTCAGGCGCGCGAGAAAATGTGTCTACTGGCCAGGAATGAATGAACATATTAAGACATTCATAGCAAAATATGACATTTGCAGATCAGTTGATGTAAAACAACAAAAAGAGACATTACATCCACATGAGGTACCAAGTAGACCGTGGATTGGGACAGATTTGTTCACTTATGACAACAAAGACTACCTAATTACAGTTGATTACTATTCCAACCTTTTGGGAAATCGACTACTTACCAGATACAAAATCAAGTACTGTGATAAGGAAGCTGAAGGCTCACTTTGCCCATCAGGGTATTCCAGATGTAGTTGTTTCAGATAACGGGCCACAGTACAATTCCCAAGAGTTCAAGCGTTTCTGTCAGCTGTGGGAGTTTCAGCACAGAACTTATGGATACCCACAAAGCAACGGGAAGGCAGAGTCTGCTGTTAAAACAGCAAAACGACTGATGAGGAAAGCCACAGCTGCAGGAGAGGACCCTTACCTGTCAATGTTGGATCACCGCAACACACCAACTGAAGGACTAAAGACAAGCCCAGCTCAGAGACTGCTGTGTAGGAGAACCAGAACCCTACTACCAACAAGGGATAGTCTTCTGCAGCCAGAGGTAAAACAAACAACACAAGAACTGATTGACAGAAAAAGGAGACAAGCCAAATACTTCAACAGGACAGCCAAAGACATGGATACACTGAAACGGGGAGACTGTTAGAATACAGCCTTTTGATCCCCACATAGTCTGGAGAAAGGCTACGGTGGTGAATCCTGTGGACCACAGGTCCTATGCAGTACAGCTGGACACTGGAGGTGTTCTTCGGAGGAATCGACATCACCTAAGACGGGACCAGGGCACAGCACCCAGTGTGTCGAACCACACAGTGACTGATGAAACTCACACAACACCAGAGACTGTTGACTGTTGAGTCGTGGGTGACACACAGACTGTAACTACCAAATCTGGTCGAGCAGTTGTTAGGCCAGGGTACCTGAAGGACTATGCGGGCTGAACTGTGGTATAAGGACACTGAAAATAATGAAATAAAAAAATGTATTTGTACAATATTGTTTTGAGATGTAACAGCCATCAGACGTTTGTTCCTTATCAACATTGATAAGGAACAAACATTTAGTTGGTAATGTGTTTATTGTTAACAGAATATAAAGAAAGTGACATGGTTTACAGTTAGGTGGTGTTATTGAAGTAAGACTGTTGAATAATATATCACACTTCAAAAGGAAAAGGATGTTACAATAGTATTGTTATGTAGTGTTTGTTTCAACACAGAGTTTTATATACTATGGTGAGCCAGTGATGGAGTGAAATAAACAGTGTAAGCAAACTGGAATATGCTTTAAACGTCCATTCTGTGTCGGGTAGAGACAGGGCAGAATGAAACTCATTATCCCAATTTGGGCCATACACATTTGCCAACACCAAGTTATTCGTTCCATTTTTTCTACCTGTAACAATTATAAAACGTCCATTAGGGTCCTCAAATGACAGTGGACACTGAGAAGGGGATTGATTTATGAATGAGAATTGCCGCCCCGCGTGCCTTGCTTGAAAATGAGGAGTGATAAAGTTGGCCCACTCAACCACTGTGAAGTTTAGCGTGATCTAATGGCTCTTGTAAAAAATATATTTTAGTGTTTAGGGATTTAAGATGGTTAATCGCTTTGTTGCGCTTCACAGGAGAGTTCAGGCCTTTAACATTCCAACTAGTGAATCTAACGGCACCACTTGGTGCGGATGAGGAAAATGTACTAGCCATCCTATGATGGATTGATGTGTGAGCGGAAATGTAGGCTCTATGAATGGAATAAAGCACCTGTCTGGGTCCAAGACTGTGATTTATAGCAGTAGCACATAAATAATAGGAGGAAACTACAATAACAAAACGCACAATAAAACAAACATTAAAAAACAAAAACACACCCCTCTCCCCCAAGCATCCCGCCCCCCCACCCCAAACCCCGTTGCTGCTGCAAGAAACAGCAGTAACATGAAACTCACTGATTCCCTGATCAGCATCCTTTGATACTTCCTAAATCTATCGCGCTGAACCCACGACTTAATAAACTTCAAGAGAAACATTGCATCTTAAAATCCTCAAGATGAACATAAACTAGTGCAATAGGCATTCACAGACATTATTTTGAACACATGTCCGTCTATCGAAAATACAATGGAACATGAATATCTAACGTTTAAACTAGAAAATTTGGGTTCTATAGATAGCACATATGTGGAGAAGGTATCTGCAAACGACTCAAATTACCAGCATCACATTGGTCTGCACCCAGCGCAAGCCCATATAATATTATGAGAGAAATGGAAGAGCTCACCTCGCCTTCAAGCACAAATAATAGGTCAACGATAACGTTCTTTTTACATAGGTTTCACTGGCTTATGTATCTATGTTCTAGTTCTGTACAAACTTGTCAGCCTCCGAAACGGACTTGATCCATGTCTTCTTGGCATTGGGGAGGGTGATACGGAGCTTGGCTGGATACAGGAGAGCCGGTTTGTATCCGCGCTTGTAAAGTTCGGCCATGGAGCTTTTGTACTCCAATTCCCTTCAATACTTCGCTCCTGTAGTCTTCGTAGAGTCGGATCTTGTGCTCCTTGTAGAACAAATCACCTCGTCTGCGAGCCTCGCAGATGAGCAGGTCCTTAACTTGGAAGCGGTGGAGGCGTAGGATGGCAGGCCGCGGCTCATCTCTGTCATGGGTAGATGTGTTGGAGCGTCTTGAGCTAGATGGAAATCACTCAGGAGCAGACGAGAAGTATAGCAAAAGATGGGATCTTTTTATTTTTCCCAATTTAAGGCCCATAAGGCAATAAAAATAAAACAAAAATTAACAAAAAGAAAATACTGTTGGCTAAACAAAATAAATGGACTTGAGAGTCACAAAAATATTCCAATTCAAAACTTCAGCATACCGGACCTTTAAACAAGTCACTTTATGAGAGCAATAATCAGACATACGTCCTTCTACCATCAGCTCTCCCGAACAACTGACGAGCGTCAGCCTAAATAGGCCTAACCCCCCCTACTAATTGGCGCATACCAATATACACGTGAGACAGGGGTGTTACAAGTTCAATTACATAACAGCTTTAAACAGCTACCATTCTCCCCTCTATAAGCTAGAAACATTTAAGCACGGTAAACCGTGTACTATTGCTCTATTTTGGCGTAGCCAAAATGTATAAAAACAGCAATAAAAATAATTACAACAACTCGGGGTCACTTCCGGTTTACCCGGAAGTTATGACGTTGATTTAAACCCCGTTGACACGGCACACAATCTCTAATACAAACACTAGATGAGACGCTGGTAAGACGAACATTTACGCTGTGTTAACATGTAAGGGTTAGGGTTAGTAAGAGTTTTAAACTAAATAAACGGACCTGGAATTTGACAACAACGTACTTGTTTGAGTGGTTATTGCAACAGAACAGGTGACGTTAATGGTAAATGGTATTAAACAGTAATTGTAATTTAAAAAAGTTGTAAAAGTTGTAATGATGGTACTTGCAAGATTGTATTAAACTGCCGTAGCGCATATGATAAATGACATGGTTGATAAATGATTTTAAAACAGTATGAAGGTAACAGAATACATAGACAAACAAGACAAACACACACAACATTTGCACTCAGTCTCTTAATATGTTGTGGGTAGCGTATACCGTGACGGTAGCTATGCGCCCCGTCACAATCTCCTGTAGCAGGCTTGGGTGCAAGGCTCCGATGGGCACGATCGAGCTCAGGTGATGAAGGGAGGACTCCGTTCCAAAGACATCAACAAGTAGTTCGGAAAAGAACGCGGTTGGTTGTGGCCCTTCAAGCGATTCAGGTAGGCTGATAATCCTAATGTTTTGGCGCCTGCTGCGCCCCTCCAGAGGGGTATTCCATCAACCAGGCTAAGCGCAAAGCCGGGCTTATTTCGCTTAGCCAGGCTTCTTTCAGCTAGAGTTGCGTTCCATGAACGTCACTTAAGAGAATCTCCGCTAAGTAACCATGGCAATTTATCCGACCAAACTAACCTGGTCGGGAGCAGGTTAACTGTCCAGGTTAGGTTCCACCAAGCCTAGTCCTCACAATTTTGTCATAAATGTACATATATTAAGTACAAACAGCGTATATTTTCACTAAGGGTCTAAGATTAAATGACGCAAATGAAATAATTCAATGAATTAATCTATTATTACTGTATTTTTCAACACATTTTTACACTAATCTATGTATTTTCGCGTAATCAGGAATCAGCGGCTGGGAGAATGGTCTAGCACTTGCCCTGTGATAGGCGCAACCCGAGTTTGCGTCCAGAGTATTTCATAGTATTCTTGGCGTTGGCTTCATTTTGTAATTCCATTTATTAATTTTATTAATTCCCTAATTAAGAATATTCAAACAAATGGAAAATAAATGGCATGAAAAGTTATTTGATTTCTCTAGTAAACCTTCCTATATTAGGTAATTGCGTGGTGATAGAACCCTGGATGGCCGGGTGCAAGACACGTTAACTCGAGACTCGAGATCTCCCTGCTTTCAAATCCATGGTCAATATTAAATTAAAATATGTTACGCTTAATACTACTTATGCATTCAACAGATCGCCGATTTTTGTGCCAGGCAGCCTCCCTGTTTCTATTAATGGTTACGTTGGGTTGGGTACCGAGAACTGAGAACCGAGTGGTACCGGGGGCAACATGGTCGGTTCTACCCGGACCGAATGACTACATTTCTTTCGGTGCCTCGTTTCGGTGCCGCAACAATCCTCTCACACACATAGGCCAATGTGTGGCGCTGCGCCACAGATTGAACAACGAGCGCCCCCCCCCCCCCCCGTTAACAATCACGTCCGTCCGTCCACCCGTCCGCCCGCAACCCAACTCTCCCCCCGTCAACAATCCCCCCCCCGCCCCGCCCGCAACCCCCCCGTCAACAGCTCCGCCAGCCGGTAATCGCGCCTCGCCCCCCCCCTTCAACAAATCCGCCACACATTGCTACCTGGTCTGTGGGAAACATGAGCACTACTTCAAATTCTAGGCCTAGCAACTTTTTTTTTTTAACAGTAAGGCAAATAGTTACCTTTTCAAATAATTTTCAAAGAATCAGTGTTGGCATGGCATTTCTATAAAAAAATATAAAAGTATCGATTTCGGAACCGTTTAGGAACCGGCATCGGTTTACAGGAATCTAAATAGAACCGGAATCTAAATATTTCAAACGATACCCAACCCTATGGTTACGGGGTGTTCCCTTTTTGAGTTATTATATGCTTGTACTCCTCATAGACCGCCACAAGCAGCTTCTGTTCGCCGCTGGAAAAGATCCCGCTCGGTCCTTTCGGACATTTGATCCATCAGTACGTTTACATGCACAGCTTAATTAGATTAAAGCCATAGCTCGACTATGCTCCTCAATTGGACAACTGCAATTGTCCGAGTATACATGGCGGTGAGTAAATCGATTCATTGGCCTAAGCGTGTCATGCCCCGGTACGATAGGTGGCGCTGTACCCATTTCAACTAGCGGTAATAGAGCCACCAGTTGACCTCTTTACGTCACCAGCAACAACAAACTCAGGCGGCATTCGAGAAAGATGTTTTCAGTAGACAGCTGTCAGTTCACTTCGGGTCCATATCATTTCTCCGACGCTCCATTGTTCCGACCTCTCGGTCGTATGCCGACTCCTCCGGCTGCTCTGCCGGCGGAGGAGTCGGCATACGACCGCTCGCGTGTGTGCAGTGTGTGTCTTCTCGTGCGTGTGTGTGGTGTGTGCCTATGCAGTGTCCTGCGCTGCTTTTGTCTTGAAACGTCTGCATCAGCGTTGGCGCGCGCGCGTGTGAACATGTATGCGGTCTGCATGTGCGTGCATGCGGTGTATGTGTGCATTTGCGCGTGCTGTGTGTTTGTGTGTGAGCTGCAGGCTGCTTGGCACATGCGCACTGACCAACTTGTCCGAGTAACTTGTCCGACAGGCCTGCTATTAAAATAGTAAGATGGGTTTAATTACAACTAGAGGTTGAGCACACGCAACGCGCGCGGAAACTCTAGTATATATTAGTGCTGTCAAACAATTTAAATATTTGATTGCAATTAATCGCATTAATGTCATAGTTAACTTGCAATTAATTGCAATTGCAATTGTATCTATATTATATTTTTATTATTATTATTATATTATTATCTATTTATTTTTGTCCCATTATTTTTTCTAATTTTAATGCTCTTATCAACATGGAAAAGTGGATCGGCTTGCTTTGTGCAAATGTTTTTTTTTATTGAAAACAACATTGCCATATAACTGTGTTAAATTTCACAATAACATTCTCACTTGGAGCAGTCATTCACACTTGCAAATAATCTCTCACACAATGTAACACTGTCCATCAATAAAAGGGTAAAAAAAAAGAAGTTAATCTTCGATAATACGATTTACACTGTTAAAATTGGTTTGCGTTTACGCCGTTAATAACGTGTTTAACTGACAGCACTAATATATATATATATTATTCATTTTTGATAGGTTGATATGTTTTTTTTTAGTTAATGACGCTAATAGTGTTACGTTAAGGGACATAACATCATTAGTTTACGAAATAATCTGTGAATCTTGAGCCGTAGTTGATCAGATTATCCTTGACTTTTCATACCTGGAATGTCTAAAGAGGCCAGTGTCATCAATGTAACCTGCTAACAATAACTGTATAGTTTCAGTACGCGTAAGTGTTATTATGAACTAAGTTCACTGGCGCCATCTCTGGGGGGGCACAAGGTTTCTTGCACCCCCAAATATAAGGTTGGGGGTACAAAAAACCCTCAATATAATATACCCTCAACAAAACAAAGTGAACCGGCACGTTTTCGTTGTCGGTCCAGTTAAATAAAGCATGCGCGTTAGAACGCTGCCCTGCACGATAGAGTGCTGTGCTGTGCTGCGCTGCTATAGCACCCCACCACCTCCCTCCCCCTCTCTCTCCCCCACCAATCATTCTAAAGCATCGCTGGCAACATTCCTTACCAATGGTTACCAATGGTTGGCGGAGTGGCAAATGATTGACAGAGTGATGACTGATTGAAGAGGCAATGTACGTGCTTTGTAATGCCCACAACGTCAATACAATCAGAGAGACTGGCATGGTTTGCCTGCAGATGGGAACAGTTTGGGCCCGCTTTGTCCCACCCGCTGGACGTTGCGAGTGAGCAGTTTGAAGTCAGTTCTTGCGAACTACGAGAGCCTGGCGAGTTACTTCCACTATTTCTACATTTCTCAATTAGTGACTGAAATGTAATTAATTTATTCTGCATGTTTATGGAAAATAAGTGCACGCCCGCCACTCGTAAAATGCATTTGTCAATTGATGGAACGGTTAAATCATACATCATCACACCAAAAATTGGGAATAAATCAAATAAATTACAGATAAATAATACATAAATAAATCATGAACTACTATTCTGAAAGCAGGACTTGAAATATTTATGAACCCCTAATGTTGACCTGAAGTTGGCGCCACTGACTATGTTTATCGTTAGGAACCCGTGGAGCTCTACCCGATCCCTACAGTGTGTAAAACCATGTGCAATACAATATGTGCAATAAAGAATATAAGAAAAACATTAGCAGCAGAAAAACGATGCATAGTGTTGTCTATGCAATTAATCTTGACAGCCCTTTTCTGCCCCTCCCCTGTGTTTCTTTGTTGTTTTCTCTAGAACAGACCAGGGCTCTGTGATAACGAATAACCGCTGGATAAGCTATTTGTCCCCATCAATTGAATATATATATATATATATAATTTAATCCATTATTAATTTAACAGCCTCACAATTCTCGACCGCCTCTCTGTCTACCTGCTGTCTCCGGTCCACCATCTGTACACAGCCTGGTTAAACAGTCAGACTGATCACAGTTCCAGCACCATGCAGATGAACTACAAGAACTACAATTCATCAATTTGAAGTTCAAAGTTGTCGGAACATTGAATAGCAGTTTCTGAAATAAAGTTGTAGAGAAAGGTGCTGTAGGTAAGATTTAAGAGCTCCATTTTGAGTGTATTTTAAGAAGGCCAGAGCTAGCCAGCTACGGCTTTCACTGTGAGAAAAGCTCTTTTGGAATACTGCACCTGTATTGTGAGAACAACCTGATTAAGCAAATTCACGCTCTGTTTCTCTCTGAAGTTCATGTTCTGTGTCTCTCTGAAGTTCATGTTCTGTGTCTCTCTGAAGTTCACGTTCGGTGTCTCTCTGAATTTCACGTTATGTTTAGATCACTCTGGCTTTGTGCCCTGTTGAAGATTTAGTAAAATGATGGGATCAATCAGAGCTAGGAGGAGTATTAGTTCATGACAAACAAGCCGTGCCACAGAACTAAATAATATCTAAATAATGAACTCCTAAGGAAATGGAGCAATCAAAACCCTTTTCTATGAAGCACACTGAATAACTATATAAAGGATGGTTCTCAGAATTTCTTTGCTTTACTTTTAACAAAATTCGGCAACAGCGAAGAGAGGAATAGCGTCATAGGTATCTCATCAAATTGGCTGAATTCTTTTAACAAAGAAAGGTTGCCTCCATATGTGGAATAACTTTCTGCCCAGCCAATGCCAGACTGATGTGTGAAGTGTGAAACGCAAACTAGAATATCTGGATGATCTCACAAGGGTTTACACACATAAATAAACAAGAAATTTCCGTGTTTAAATATATTAAGCAATTTTTTTTTTTATACACAGGATCAGATGTTACAATCCCTTGTGCCAAAATCCAAGGAAATCACATATTCAGAAGCCCCTGCCCAAACCAACCTTATAAGCACGCTGGCCACTAAGCTATCAACCAATGGTGAAAAACACAAGACAAATGGCCCAACTAACAGCAGTATGCAGTATGCAGCATTTCATTGGGGTTATCAAGTGGGCACCCTCTTTCACCGATGTTTCGTTAAGTTAGGCCCACGACACCTCCTGAGGGCTTAACAATGAAACCAGCATCCTGGAGTCACCCCCCTCTATGCTGCCACCACATTGCCACATTTAATGCATCTAAATACTCTCTTTACTGTATCGTACCCCTAGCCCTAGCCCTAACCCTGATCAATCAAACACGTTAGCACATTAGTCAGTTGGCTTACTTTAGCTTGAACCCCAGGAAGTATGTTTTCTCCTTACCCACAGCCATTCACTTGCTCGTTCTGCTGCCAAGGACATGTTACTAACCGCCTGAATCAGACTTCGTCCACAAATGCCCAGTTCAGACAACAAGCTAGTAGCAGATCGAGCCACGAACCCCCGCTCACTGATTTCAATAGGCCTTAGTCACGTACTCCAGCCTCGCTGTGCTGCCTCTCCAGCCATTTCAGCATACTTTGCTTTCTTAAGCTCATTGGCTTCTTCAACTCTGTCTTCCCAAGGAACTGTAAGTTCAATGAAGTAAACAATCTTCTGTCCGACCACAGTAGCATATCCGGTCTTAGCCTAGTGCTAACAATATTTATACAATAAAGAATTTTTAAACATCACTTCCATTAGGCTGTTCTCAGCTGATCACATCATAGGCAATGACCTTGGCCTTTCATACTCCCTGCAATTATAGCAAAGCTCTAGCTGCATGCAAAGTTTCTATATCTATATATATATATATATAGATATAGAAACTTTGCATGCAGCTGGAGCGGTCTATGGCCATTGAGTAGCTTTGAAATGGCTTAAAGCAGTTCCAAGGAAAGTTATCGAAGCAGCAAAAATACATAGTTGGCAAGAATATTGTGGGAGACTTGGTCAAGTGACCCCAATAAGCAGGTATGTTCACCATAAGTCAGGAATACAACCAAGAATCAAAGAACCAAAAACCAAGAGCAATCCTGCCAGTGGCAGAAGAAAGAGTGAAAGACTGGGGCGCCCCGGTGGTGCACTGGGCCTAATCGTACTGACCCAGGATCGAATACAACCTGGGTTATTTACTGCATGTCTTCCACACTTTCCTCTCTGTCTCTCTCTATAATAAAGCTGAAAAATGCAAAAAATAAATCTTAAAAAAAAGTAAGCGTGAAAGACCGATGTGGTCCAGCTAATCAAGCCACATTTTGCATTGAATATAGGCCTGGTAACGAACCCTTGTGTTCAAACAAAAGTCACATTCAACGTTGTGCATTCAAGATTCAAGAAGCTTTATTTATCCCGAAGGAAATTGCTGTGCAACAGTTGCGATATAATAGTGAAGTAATACAAGAAAATAAAACAAGCAACAAAATGCAACAAAGTGCAAAGCACAATAGGATAAAAAAGCACAGTAGGATAAACTAACATAAAATAAAGTAAACTAAATGCAACAATGCCACAAAAATGACAGTTTACGTAGGTATATATAATATACAACAATACACAAGTTTGCTGCATAAGTTGAAATTGTATCGGCATAGTACACACAAAAAAAGTGATGAAGTGATATGATGGGTAAAAATGATGAAGTGACAAAGTGATATTTGGCTATTTGGATATTTTGAATGAATAGGCCTACATTTTTGTTATATATGTAAAATGTTCCTATATATAGCCTATTATTATAGCTTACATATTTTAAAACATGGGAATGTCCCAAGGAAGGTCCCAAGTCCACACGAGTCACCTTCGATGCATCCTTGGTAGAACGGCCTCATCGAGAACGCCTTGGAATTGGAACAGTGCTTGGGCTACCACTGATGACATTTACCGAGAACGCAAGTACGGGAGTACACACGAGAACGCGAATTGAGAAACGGCTAGTGTCTCCACTGTCCCTCTTGCGGCCGGAGGTAGATGTGTTAAACAGTCTGATGGCCACAGGAAGAAAAGACTTCCTCTGGCGTTCTGTGTCACACCGGGGGGGATGAGTCTGTTGCTGAAGGTGCTTCTGCTCAAGGTTAGCACCTGGTGGAGAGGGTGGGCGTTGTTGTCCAGGATACTGTGCAGTTTACACAGCATCCTCCTCTCAGACACCACCACCAAAGAGTCCTGGACCCCCAGGACGGAGCCAGCCTTCCTGATGATCCTGCTGATCTTGTTGGCGTCTGCTGCCCTCAGCCTGCTGCCCCAGCACACAACAGCAAAGAAGATGGAACTGGCTACCACCAACTGGTAGAACATCCTCAGCATGATGTTACATACGTTGAATGACTGGAGCCTCCTCAGGAAACGAAGACGACTCTGGCCCTTCTTGTAAACAGCCTCAGTGTTCTTGGCCCAGTTCAGTTTGTTATCCAGGTATACTCCAAGGTATTTGTAATCCTGGAAAACATCCACAGTCACGCCGTTGATGGAGATGGGTGCGGGGGCAGATTTTCTCCTGCGGAAATCCACCACCAGCTCCTTAGTCTTGGTCGAGTTGAGATGCAGATGGTTAGCTGCACACCACTCGACGAAGGAGTCCACAACGCCCCTTTACTCCTCCTTCTTCCCCTCCCTGACACAGCCGACAATTGCAGAATCATCCACAAACTTCTGCAGGTGGCAGGTCTCAGAGAGGAACTGAAAGTCTGAGGTGTACAGGGTGAACAGAAAGAGGGAAAGAACAGTTACCTGTGGAGCCCCAGTGCTGCTGACCACAGTGTCAGACACACCGTCCTGCAGTCTAACATACTGTTGTCGACTCATGAAATAGTCTGTAATCCAGGAAACCAGGGGAGGGTCCACCTGCATCACCGTCAGCTTACTCCCCAGCAGAGCAGGCCGGATGGTGTTGAACGCACTGGAGAAGTCCATGAACATGATTCTCACTGTGCTTCCCGGTCTGTCCAGGTGGGCGCAGGCACGGTGGAGCAGGAAGATGATGGCGTCCTCCACTCCTAGTCTCGGCTGGTAGGCAAACTGAAGAGGGTCCAGTAATGAGCTGACCAGGGGCCGAAGAAGTGACTGGACCAGCCTCTCCAGGGACTTCATTAGGTGAGACATCAGTGCCACTGTCTGTAGTCATTGGAGGAGCTGGGACGCGCCTTCTTCTGTACTGGTACCAGGCAGGATGTCTTCCACATCACAGGACTCCACTCAGTTGGGTTGCACAGGTTTTGAGGACCCTCGGGCTGACACCGTCGGGACCTGCTGCCTTGCCTGGGCGGAGTCTGCACAGCTCCTTCCTCACCTGCTCTGCAGTGAAGGTCTGTCTGCCGTGTGTGTTGATGTGGGTTGGGAGAGGTGATGGTGGGGGGGAGAGGACAGGTAGGGTGTAGTGAGGAAGGAACTGAGGGGGAGGGGGGGCAGCAGGGCAGGAGGTTTGGAGGTGGATGGTTGTAGAGGAGCTGGGGGAGGGGTAGTCCGGAGCCCTCTCATCAAATCTGTTGAAAAACAGATTCAGCTTGTTGGCTCGTTCAGTACCACCTCCCATTGTCTGGCTGCTAGATGGTTTGTAGCCAGTGATGCTCCTCATGCCGCTCCACATGTCCTTCAGGTTGTTCTGCTGGAGTTTGTGCTCCAGCTTCCGCCTGTAGCTGTCTTTGCCCTGTTGGATCCTCTCCTTAAGCTCCCTCTGAACACGCCTCATCCGTTCCCTGTCCCCATCTCTGAAGGCCCTCTTCTTCTCATTCAGCAGGACTACTAACCATCCACCCACACCTTAGGTGGGCGGTTTAGAGAATACTACCGACATGGGTGTCTCTGAGACAGCATCAGGCTTTCATTTTTTTTTTTTTTTTTTTTTTATTTATTTATTAAGTCCCCAAGCTCATGTACTCGGATGGCAGCTTGCTATCTGACTGATGTAGCTTATTGTTCTGGGCCCCGTTTCCGGATAACGATGGATCCACGCTCGTATGATCCATCGTACGATGGATCTCACGATGCATCGTTACTTTTTTGCGAGCGTTTCCCGAAACTCCTCTTAACATGAACGCGCGTGCTCTGCTCTTACGACGTCGTAGGATTGTAGCTGTCTACTGACACGGTGCTGAAATGGGCTCCGTATGAGGGGGAGACGCAGAAATGTTGTTGGATTAAGCTATATTTTGTGGCAGCAAAAAAAATCTCCCCATCAAGGCCAACAGCAGAGTAGCCTACGAAAAGAATAGACTAATATGAATGCTACAAATATTAAAACAAAGGCAAACAAATTAAGGCAAACAATCGCAACAAAAAACGCCTGCAGAAATTATCCGACACCCGCTGGTCTCAGCATGATTCATGTACAGTATGTCTTCTGTCATTGATCAATATGAGGACATTTTAACCACGATGGTTGAATTAAAATCAGAGGGAGACAGCAAGTGCCGCTCGCAAGCGACCTTCCACACAAGCAACGGAATCATTTGATTTTATTATATGCCTTGTGATAGGGTTGCCTTGTGATGTGGCGTTTCATCTGTACATTTATTTTTGGAATTTTAAATTGCTGCAATAAATTATATTTGTGTTGACTTCTAACATGTCTCTGTCTTTGCTGTTTAAATCGAACAGTAGTCTACGAGTAATATATATGCGGGAACCACTGTTTTTGGGGTATTGCAAAATTGTGCCAGCTGGACATTCAGTGATATTGGATGACGTGTTTTAATAAAACTGGTGACTCCACTGAGGCTATAGTAACGATGCATCTTAGTGCTCTACGAGTACCCCTGTAGCCGTCGTTAGCTACGAGGGTTTTAACGACGTCGTTACGTAACGATGCTTTCAGGAAATGGTCTGAAAACTCTGCGATGATCGTACAAGGGTTTTAACAACGTCGTTAGGCTAACGATGCTTTCGGGAAACGGGGCCCTAGTCAATTAAAAATAAACATTTATGTGTTATGCTGGTTATGGATGTACTTAATGGGGGCAGAGTGCCAGGCTTGTATCTGAGACTACATTTCATCATTCCTCTTTCATCAAATACACATTAAATATCTTAGAAGTAAGAAATGTTCATCCCATTCAGTTAAATCTCTTTAATATATTTTATAATGTATGTGTAAGCGAAGATGATATGAACACCAAACTTTTTCGGGGACATTTTGGGGCCTTTTGAGACACCTTTTGAGGCCTTTTGTTGAAAAGTATAATCATCAAAAAATGTGAAGACAGGCATCCAGCTGTCCCCCAGTGTGGGGCCTGACTTTCCTTTAGGGCCCGCTGGGCCCATCCACACCATGAGGCCTGAACCTTCCAGCACTCCCCTTCATCACACACACACAAAACAAAACACCAAACACAGAAAACACTCATACACTGAGTTGTGAGGTCATATTCAATAATGCTGTTCTGATAAGCATATAATAGATCAATGATGATTCAGTGAGTATGCTGTCATTATGGCATTGTGCTGATCCAGGCTGTTTTAGCTCAAGCTGAATCCATATATTTTTTCTATGGACAAAGAACTTCAGTGCTCCTGAATTGTCCATATGAAGATTTCTGTCTTTAGTGGGCTCTAAAGTCATCCACTTAGACAGCAAGACAGCACTTAACACCACCATGTCCTTACGGGGTCCTTAGGGCTGATGGAGGTCCTGACCATTTAGCTGAGCCTGTGAACTTCACCAGAGTGGAATTATATATATCCGGGTATAGGTTTAGAGGATTTTATGGTAAGTGGATAGCCTGAATTATTAAAACGTGTTAACCTGAAAGAACCTTTATAAGACACAGTGTTTACAGAGTGGAAAGCACACATGAGATTGAATACAGAGCAGCTAATAGAGGGATGTTGATGTTGAAATTAACTTAAAAGGTCATCCATTGGCATGTGTCTGGGCACCTTATGGCTGATTGTGTGATTTCAAGTGCCCTGGTTGAGCGCATGAGGCTGTTTATATGAACACTTTGCCACTCCATTATTCATTGCTTCATTAAAGGCCATTAAATAGACCACAGCATTTGTTCTGCCGATTAAGTGTCCCATAATGCCTTGCAATACAGTTCCTACACACCATCCCTCCCTGCTTTCCAGGGCACTCAGAAACAGAAAGCAAGTTGCTTTGTTTGACGATATGGTGACACGGAAATGTCATGTAATGTATGTAAGTATTGGAAGCTCCCTTTATTTACACAAGCATTGCACCAGCTAATCCACCATCACATACACATTCACAAGGGAAGGAAGCAGGGAGCTGCCATTAGTAATAGGTGAATATATATGAGTTAGGATTATGGACACACTCCTTTTCATCAATCCATGAGCTAGACGGACTGTTACACAGTCTGAGGTAGGGAGCACAAGGGAGACAGAGCGAGGAAGAGAGAAAGGGAGGGGGAGAGAATGAGAATCACTGAACTATGCCAGCAGTCACTGCTTTTATCACCCCTTTTGATTCAGATAAGGGAGAACAGGCAGGTAAAAAACAAGCACCTATACACAATACATAAATATATGATTCAGATTTGGGTAATAATAGGTTTGGTATTGGGTTTCCAAGAAGGGAGTCAAATGAATGGAATTATGGACATACCAGTAAGTTCATGATATGATTAGTGCAGAGTGCAAAATACAGGAACCCACTGTATTTTGCACTCTGCGCAAATCTGAGGGGGTCCGATACCTAGCTAATTTTGGGGTGTTTAAAGGTCCCATGACATGCCACCAGTTGTGGTGTGATTAGCCGTTTTGAAAATCTGTCTGTTATGACATCACAGGTGGGCGTGTCCACCTAGATGTGTGACGAATAGATGAGCAATGTTTGCTACAGTCCACTGGGTAGGCTGGTAGACTGATCTATCCAGCACACATCTAGGTGGACACGCCCACCTGTGATGTCATAACAGACAGATTTTCAAAACAGCTAACCACACCACACTTGGTGGCATGTAATGGGACCTTTAAAAATTATTTATCGCTTACAATTAATTAATTAAAGCTTATTCACTACTGACTACTACTGTATTACTGGTATGGAGTGTGTGTATGACTTCAGCATGACACTGGAGCACTAGGGGGACCCTCAGATTGCCACTGTGTATATTGCACACTGGATAGGGATCGTTTCAAGATAGTTCACATTTAGTTTGGCTTATTTGCTATTCCTGCTATCCTCTGATAGATTTATATTGCTCTAAAAAGTACTATTATTTCACTACAGGCTATCCTTCTGTCAATATACCTGTCTGTCTGTCTGTATCCGTCTGTTTATATGGAATCTATCTGACTGTCCATCTAGGCGTCAATGCGTCCTTAAGTATCCTCCAGGGAAAACTGTCATAGACTTGTTAACCTGCTTCCTCTCCTCTTCCGCTACCATTGGTTGCTCAGCAACATAAAGAAGACCTGGTGGCGTAAAAGAAAATGGCAATTACACTTTTATTCTCCAAGGTGTCCTTTGTCTCTGTGTGCGTCTCTCTCTCTCTCTCTCTCTCTCTCTCTCTCTCTCTCTCTCTCTTTCTCTCTCTCTCTCTCTCTCTCTCTCTCTCTCTCTCTGTATGCCGGCTGATGGGTTTGAAAAGCCCTTTCATGCCTCAGCTCTTTGAGTGGAGCGTCTGCTAGCAAAGTACCTGCCATTCACCGAGTGTGCACAGCGGCCCCGAGTGAGCAATGCAACACAATGTAGGAAATCATTTAATGATGGAAGTTAATTAGTTCTGCATTGCTACATTGACTCTCCCTTGAATGTTTGAAATAACATTCATTTATTGATGCATTTATTTATTTATGAATGTAGTGTTAAGCAGGATGAAGCTAAGGGGGTTGTTTTTCCTATTGTTTATTGTATTTAGCCATGTCCTCTCTTTTACGATGAGGGGACGAAAGAAGACCAGCGAAGGAAAACAAACAGGATAAAAACAAAACAACAAAAATGGAGAACCGTAGCGAGCGGCTCCAGAATCAATAGATAGACGACAGGAAAAAGTGCAGCTGAATGTTTCTCTCCTCGATCTGTGAACATAGATCTACATTGATCTCAGAGGGGACAGCTAATTAGTTTGTACTGCATAATGATTGGCTCTTGTACCATTATATTGTTGAGTGTGGCGATTTGATTTGCTCCTGGCTCATATATTTCATTTGAATACAGTTTTTTTTATATTGAATTGGTTGTGATAGTTAGGAAAAAAGATTTCTTCAACAGTTGTACCATGGCTTCCTTATAAGGCTAATTGTTTATCCATAATATTGGATGCATTGCATACATTTTGCGTAGTAAAACCTTCCAGTTTCTCTCTGAAGAGGAGGGGACCACCGCTTTATAGGATCGGAGTGCTATGTTATTTTAGAATAAGTGTGTTCATAAATGTCTCCGGCTTGATGGGTAGTGAAATGATATTTGATAATGGATGGACAAAAATATGTGCAAAATTGGTTTGACCCCCTGTGACCCGGAAGTGGTGGGGAGTTTTCACATTTACCACTCAGGATTTTGACATAAAGGAGGAAGCTGGGCTGCGGGAGGATAATCTTTGTGGCTTCGGCGGGTTCCTTACCGATGGAAATGACCTGGCAGTAGTGGCAGCCCTGATAAGAGCTGTTTGAATTCTCTAAATGATATGGAAAGGTGCTTCCTTTCTTATCTCATTACACATAGGGTACCCCGGATCATCATTGATGAAAGGAAGAAGATAATGCTCTCACACAATTCCTTGCAGCAGGAACATTAAGTTTGATGCACCATTAGGCCGTTCATAGAAACAAACAATCAACATGACCGATAATTATTTACATATGATCATACTAATTGGGATCTATGTCCATAAATAAGAGTAGACAGGAGTTGGAGTATTTTGTTTCCTTTTTGTGACTGGGAGCCTTTATGCAATTTATTTCAATTCTAATGTGGTAATGAAGCTTTATTTTTCACCGGGTTGTCCTAGTATAGAATAGCCTAGAATAAGTGCAGTCCATTTCTCTTAGCACTGCGGTTGTCTTTACCTAAGTCCTTATGACTTCTCCTTCACATCTTTCCTTGTCCTTGATGACGTTTTACATCGAGGTCAAGGAAAAGTGGTTAGGAAAGGACAAAAGATGTAATAATTTTTTTCTGACCGCAACCGACTCAACCCAAATCAGCCAGATGTAGTGGAGTACACGTCTGCACATTCGTCACAATCCCACAAACTTACTGGTCATATTTTGTAGGGATGTGAATAACTCAAAATTTTCATGGTCGAATAATCAGTGGGTGGTATGAACGAATAATCGATTATTCGATGTGTGCCGACATTCACAGTGCGCTGAGAAAGGATGCTCCGCCTCAGATGCGAAAATTGGAGTGTAATTCACAATTAAGAAATAACAACGGTGGGCCTGTTCGTAATTCATTTATATATTTTGTAAATTTTTATGTAATAATGTAATAATTATCAACCTTAATTTTGGGGGGGCCCCCCCAGGTAGCCTACTTGGTGCCCTACGCGCTCTGCGTACTCTGCGTATGGGGAGCGGCGGCCCTGGGCCTACCTAAAAGACAGGCGCTAGTGCAAACAAATAAATAGACTTTAGGCCACATGCAGGAACAAAAAAAATCGCCCTTTATAATAAAGGAGGATAACAATGAAATTACTTAGTAGCCAAACAACATTTTGACAAAGCAGGTGCGGGCTTGTGGAACAGAAAACTAAGATAGCCTTTCTTACCTTTGGACAGCATATAAAGGGAGGCAGGGACAGACGTGGCAGGGATAGAGAGGTAAGACTTTGCGATGTGCATGTTCATTCCAAGTTCGCATCCGTCGCCAATTGAGGCCAAATGAAACGGCATGTTTGAATTAAGGATATTGTCTCGGCTGTTCTTTATTTTGGGCCGTGGGTAGGCCTAGGCTACAGCAGGCTTCCAATAACTTTAAAAAAAGATTTTATTTATTTTTTCAAAAATGAACAAAACTCTTCTAAATTAAGTCTTCTAAATTAAGTAAATGATACTGGGAAACAAATAAACCATTATAAGCAACGAGTGAACTTAATAAGCGATCAAAATACTTTTTTCAACCACCGCCTCTTTCCCTTGACGTTTAGTTTTCACATTAAATATGCGACAGATGTAATTAAGGCAACCTGGTCGCACAGGAATCCGTGAAATGAGTCGGTCTATGTCCCGTTTACAAGAAATAATGCCCATAAAAGGTTTGAATATTAATATTAGGCTATAAAAAATTGTAATATTCGAATAACGAAGTTCGGAGTCAAAGCCCTAGTCGATACACAGGTAAACAGTGACAGCGTTTGTTATCTCGTTCCACCGCTGGCTTTTTTGTCGTAAGCTTTGGAAAATGCCTGTGGAAGCGATGCAGAGACAGCTTCACGCTACCAGCGTCTGTCTCGTACGGTGTGGAATGAGAGCTTGTGAAGGAACGCAGGCGCGCTTGCTGCGAGGCTGCATGCTTGCGCAATAGCAGACTGCCTGTACCGTTTCTATACCGTTTATACCGTACACCCCTAGTGTATTGTGTATATTGTTTATCTGTACATGATTAATAATAATAATAAAAACTAATAGTGCTACAGAACCAACATTAGTTCCATCCGTTAATTCTTGTTTATTTGAATGGGAAAAAATGTTAACGGTCCAAATGTTAAAAATCGACTTTGACCCTCGGGAACGAATAATCGAATAATCAAATATTCTGACCCATCCCTAGTATTTTGTACATTTTGTCTCATTGTTCTTGTTATAACTAGGCATGTTTTGCAGATTACCACATTAAAGTAACCACCCTAGTGATTATCTTAATGAATGTTACTTACATATCGTAATGTCATGAGTCAAATTTGGTCAGGCTCTTTGATACAACACTATGCTTACAAGGTATCAGTGGATGCCCCAAGCATCAGGGGTTAACAACCAATGTCCGCGAATAAATAGACCATGACTACACTATCCTGGGAATATTTATGCTTGGGCCGGTTTAAGACAACTGGTTACCTTTGTGCATTGAAAATGTATATAATCCAATAACCGCTGGTGCGATGTCGATAACAGTGTTAGACGACAGAAGAATGTCTATCTATAAGAAACGATTCATGTAAGCCTAATGATGGTATGTTTGGCTTTCAAAGTGGAACATATTGGCCAGATGTGGTCAAAAACATCCCGCTTGGACTGAGTACTGCATCACAGCCTGAAACACTCACTCTAATGCTTTACTTGCAGGCCTCTCTTATTAATGTAGCCTTCCACATTCAAAACTTGTACATTAAAAACACCAATAATGAACTTAACATAGGAGAGAGACATATTGTTGCTATTTCTTTTTTTCAGCACCGTATTTTTAGCGATTTCTGGAGTTACTACCGAAAGTCGGCAGTGAGGGGCGCTTTACAAAGAATGCCTTACATTTAACCATGCATCCGACCATTCACACACTGACGACATTGTTAACCATGCAAGGCAACGGCCAGCTTATCAGGAACAGTTCTGGTTCAGTGTCTTGCTCAGGGGCACCTCATCACCTCCCTAGCCACTGCCGCCCCACGGAAGGTCCAGTAGATCAGAGAGAACACCTTATTTCTGAGTGTGAAGTCAACTGGCGTGTAGCCTCTGCAATGGACATTCAGCCTCAGCCACGACATTTTAAATGTGGCTGATGGTGAAATGCTCCAATTATAACCAATTAATCTGGGGAGCGCAGCAGCCAATCAACCCAATGGCATATACTTAAGTGGTGTTACATAGCTTTTTTTTCATTAATGGCAACAAGCACAAAACCCCTCACCCTAGCCCACCCACTCCTCCCCAGCCTGTTATCCTCAATGATTGATCGCCGAGCAGCCACTACAACCTACAATTGTGTATATCAGCATCCCTATTTTTGAACCTGCCTTATAATCAGCCCCAATCACAGCAAACACTAAACCTGAGAGGTTCATTTGCGGGGCCAGCGAGTGCTCATGGCGCGGATCTCTCTCAATTTATTTTTCACAGCAGGTAAATGCATGACATTTAGATGCAGGAAGGTATATTGAAAATCTCTTCCAATTTTTCCACAGCATACGGTTCATTTGAACAATCATGTTTGCTTTCCCCAATAAACCAAATTCTCTCTGCCTGGCCCGCCTTATGTGTGGTAAACACTTACTTTTGAACTGGTGCATGAAGTCAATGCTAAATCGCTGGGTGAGGCAGCAGTAAAGGTGCAGTGAGTAGGATTTAATGACCTCTGGTAACCGCCCCCCACCTCCATTACCCCCTGGTCTTACTCCCTATGTAGATATAAAGGCCAGCTTTCAAGTTAACCAAAACACGCTCCTTTGTCACATACCATCCATCTGCCTAGATATCTCTTTCCTTATGAACCAACTCTTTGTGTTGCACCTCCTCCTACTATACCTCAAATCTCTACCTACTCATAATAGCCGGCTGCTAATGAGGTCTTGGAGCATATCCCTTTTGTTCTTTGAGCATTTATATGAACCACATATTAATGTCATAGATAATTCAGTCAAAGGCATATTGTATTATTGAAATTTTTAAATAATTTAGGTAGGTAAGTTATATATTTTAAAAAGTATAGTAAATCGATGTTAGACCTTTTATAACAATGTCAAAGTATTTATTCTGTACTATTCCGGTAAACATAGTCCTGTGAACACACATGTCTGTGATGTCCAAAGCCTAACAATGCAATGGATAGATAAGGCTTCAATTCTGTTCCACAATGAAACAAGAGAGTGTTCCATTGCGGGTTCGATTGCGACAAGAGAGTGTTCATGCAACTTTGCTGGCGTAGCGAAGTTTTCCATTATGACGGGATTTTTATAAAAACAATATGGGGGAAAAATATAAAGACGGCATTTTGGGGGCCCCAAAAGGCCTCTATGGGGCCTGGGGCTCCAGGCAAATGTCTGGTTTGCCTAACAGTACGGTCCACCCCTGCACACACACACACACACACACACACACACACACACACACAATCACAGTTAGACACACACACACACACACACACACACACACACACACACACCGACTCACAATTGTCCTGCCAGTGGCTGCCTTTGTCCTTGTCTTGGTAAACACCATCTTAATGCGTCTCCCGTGGCTTGCTGTTTGGGTTGGATAGCTGCCCTCTCAGTGTGCCCTGTCGAAGAAGCACGGAGTGATTATCCGCATGGACGTCAGAGGCACCGCACATCGACCCCTTATTACAGTCCGTTATTCGACTACAGTGATGCGGTTCTTGACTATACCCAACATTACCTGCGCTGAAAGGGGAAACCACAGCAGCAACCGAGGCGCACGATTCGCTTGAACTTTATTCATCTAGGAGCGAGGAGCGTTTGAAGCGCCGCGGAGCTTTGAGCGGCGCGTCCCGGCGGAGGGCGGCTGTTGACAGTCTCCCCGTCTGTCAGGTTCTTTCTTCTGACGAAGGGAAACGTTGGCATGTGCCCCCCGGGCCCTTTTCAGCATCGCTTGGCGCGCTCCTCTGATCACCCACTCGCCTGCCTTCTTCATCTTAGCTCTCCCATCCCACCGCCCGCCCCCAACACTTTTATAAACGCGCCCTTGAAGTCCACCGGGCAGCTTTTGAAAGACAAACGCAGAGCGATAAGCAGGTAGCCTACATACTCTGGCTAGGTTCACCTACGCAACCTGTATTCAGGGGGAAAAACCATGCCACGTCGCATATATCTACCTATAACTGTTCATTATTAGGAGGAGGACGAAATCACAGACGGGTATAGTTTGTTACGAGTCAACGCATTAACATTGTGCTGTTTGGCCTTGCAACCACTGCATCACGATCTATCAGTCGTGTGGTGTGGGGGTTGTTAGGCACGCCCACACGCACCATAGACGACCAGTTACCAAGAAATCCCCTTCTGGATTGATGGGTGGCTCGATGGCCGTTAAATGATAGCTTTGATGACATCAATAAAGCTCATACAACCCATGTACTATAATTTCCAAGTAGCCATTCTAAAAAATGTATAAGCAATTAACCATTTAAAGTAGTTGGAACTTATTTATGTTATTGTATAGCCTCATATGATACATTGGAATTTTAGTGATGAAGGGTCCATTTTGAAATGAGAATCATTTATGACAAAAAAAGACACAAAGACCATACCAATCTGGCCTCCGAACCTGGGCATAGGACGGTAGGACAAGTGGTCCGCTTTTGAAAACGAGTGGATTTCCTAGACAGAAGAAAAAAGACCACCCAGACCAAACAATCCCACTGATGTTATTTTCCTCTACAGATCCGCCAACAGAAGATTTCCCAAGTTTCTCTGGTGAGACGCGGGAAGCTAGAATGAAAGCACAACATGTTTTTTGGGAAGCCTTGTTTGTGCTGGCGTTCCCTCGCTGCATGTTTAATGCACTGCTTCTCTTTGGTTGGGGGATTCAGATAAGCCTGCTGAAGGAACAGCTAAAATATAAATCCTCATTTAAAAATAACAATGAGGTGTAGGCCTAGAGATGGGGAAAACATGGATTATGATGGAGAAAATATGAGTGGATCCGTTGCGATATTAAAATGACCAGAATCTGTAGGCTCTGTGGCGTAAACTGGGGCTGAGGGCTGAATATTCTCAGACAATGCAATATGTAACTGATTACAGGGGTCGTACCAGTTCAACATATACACATGCGTTTCAATGCAGTTAAATCAGTAATATATTGCAATCTGACAGCTCAGATGTTTCAAAAGAATATCTGTAGGTGATACATATAATATAAAACTATTATCTGTACTCACGTTAATTGCAATACCACTGCCACTGCCATTGCCCTCCCCCCCCCCCCCCCCCCCTCCCTTTCATCACATCCAGCCAGGTGAGACTGGAGCTATCAAAGCTCCGGAGGAACAAAGCAATGGGTCCAGACAACATCAACCCCAGGGTGCTTAAAGCGTGTGCCGGACAGGTTGTAGGAGTGTTGCAACACCTTTTCAACCTCTCTCTGAAGCTGAAGAAGGTGCCCCAGCTGTGGAAGACCTCCTGCATTGTTCCAGTGCCTAAGATAGCACGTCCCAGCTCTCGACTACACGCCAGTGGTGCTGATCTCGCATATCATGAAGACCTTGAGAGACTGGTACTGCAGCACCTTAGGCCCCAGATGTGCGACTCCATGGACCCACTGCAGTTTGCGTACCAAGCTCAACTCGGTGTGGAAGACATCATCTACCTGCTGCACAGGGTTTACTCACACCTGGAGAGGCCAGGGAACACAGTGAGAGTCATGTTCTTTGACTTCTCCAGTGCGTTCAACACCATTCAGCCTCTCCTGCTTTTGAAGAGCGGCCTGTCAGATGTGGTGATGAGCAACACCGGTGCACCCCAAGGAACAATACTTTCACGTTTTCTCTTCACCATCTACACCTCCGACTTCACCTTCAACTTGGGAACGTGCCACCTACAGAAGTTCTTGGATGACTCCTTCATCGTGGGCTGCATCAGTGAGGACAGGGAGGACGAGTACAGAGGTGTGGTGGAGGGCTTCGTCCGATGGTCCGAGGAGAACCACCTCCAGCTCAACATTGGCAAGACCAAAAGCTGGTGGTGGACTTCCTACGGAGCAGGAAGCCCCAACCCCCAGCTCCATCCAGGGGGTTGAAATAGAGACGGTGGACGCGTACAAGTTCCTTGGAGTACGCATAAACAATAAGCTGGACTGGACAGACAACACAGAGGCCCTCTATAGGAAGAGTCAGAGCAGACTCTTCTTCCTCAGGAGGCTCAGGTCATTAGACGTGTGTGGCAGGCTACTAAAGATGTTCTATCAGTCTGTGGTAGCCAGCACACTGTTCTCTGCTGGGGCGTATTGGGGAGGAGGCATCAAGACTGGGGAGTCCAACAGACTCAACAAGCTGGTGAGGAAGGCTAGCTCTGTTGTGGGTCTTTAACTGGACAGTCTGGAGGTAGTAGTGGAGAGGTGGATGAGGGACAAATTCAAGCCCTCCCATCCCCTCTATGGTGAGTTGTGGCAGATGGGGAGCACCTTTAGCCACAGATTCATTTCACCCAGGTGCAAGACAGAGAGCTTCAAGTGCTCCTTTGTGTCGGTGGCCATTAGGCTATACAACTCTGTGTGATGTATGTGTATGTGTATGCATATGCATGTGTGTGTGTGTGTTTGTATGTGTGTATATGTATATATGTATCTATATGTATATTTGTGTATATGTATGTATGTGTGTGTATGTATGTATGTGTGTGTGTGTATATATATTTCATTAATACACAGGATCAGATGTTATAATCCCTTGTGCCACAATCAAAGGAAAACACATATTCAGAAGCCCACTGCCCAAACCAACCTTATAAGCACGCTGGCCACTAAGCTACCAACCAATGGTGAAAACACAAGACAAATGGCTTCCCAAGGAACTGTAAGTTCAATGAAATAAACAATCTTCTCCAAGTCCGACCACAATAGCATATCTGGTCTTAGCCTAGTGCTAACGATGTGCGGAGGAACAACAACCTGCTGAATAAGATCCGCCTTCATGTCCCAGGCTCCTCCATTACTTAGCTGCCCGACTCTGTGCCTCCCTCTAAATGGTCTAGCCTTTTCCCCCTGACGCACAAAGTTAATTTGCCTACCCTCTTTACTAGCGGCTGATGAATTAGCTTCTCTCCGTTTATCATCAACAGCCTCTGCCAAACATTTCAATACCTGGTTGTGATGCCATGTATATCGCCCCTGGGAGAGACTTACCTTGCACCCTGATAGGATATGGCGGAGGCTGCACACACGGGAACATAGTGTGCATGTCTCATCCTCACCAAACCACTGAATTAAGTTCTGGGGAGATGAGAGCACATCATTAGTGGCACCTATCATGAATCTGATCCTGCTAGCCTCCATGCTCCATAGATCTCTCCATTTTATCTTCTTCTCCACTCCCTCCCAGTTCACCCACTGCCCTTGTTTAGCCTGCGACACCGCCTTAGTACATCTTACAGTCTCCTCCTGTCTATGTATTTCATCCACTACCATTTTCCTCTTTTCTCCTGCAGAAGCCTTACCCCACAAATTGTACCTACATATATATACACGTGTATATATGTATGTACGTGCAAATAGGTATGTGTGTGTGTGTGTGTGTGTGTGTGTATTTGATCACTGGGCCACTTGTTGTGGTCACAGCAGTCTGCTGTGTTTTCCTCCTCCTGGGTCTGCCACTCCCCCTGTCTGTCTCAGTTCACACCTGGTCGTCATCTCCAATCAACTCCCCTTCATAAACCCTTGGATTCCCTGCTGTCGGTGCCAGATCGTACTACGCACTACAGTGGTAATGATACGTGCCTGGCTCCAGTAAACCTTGTTACCTCGCTCTCGTCTCTTGTTGCTTTTGACCACAACCTAACTCTGTTTCCCTCTGCCTGCAGTTATCCAGATCACTCACTCCAGCTCGTCTGCTTCACCCTCCCCCAGGCTTCCTCATCCTCTACCTGCTCCTCAACCTCATTCAATAAACCCTCTTGCATCAATTCAACACCGTTTCTGTCTGCTCTTGGGTTCAGCATCGTTTATCGCAACACCACTTTTTCTTTTTCTCTTTGTTCACATTGCATTTTTGTTTACATTGCATTTGTGGAACTTAGCCACTTTATAATTTACAATTTACACTTTACACACTTTACACTTTTTATAATTTATACTATTTATACCGTTTATTTTGTTTGCCCTATTTGTTGTTGTTTGTTCTGTTTGTCTTGTCTTCTCCTTACTTACTACCATTTCATTTAGCATTTTCCCTTAGCGTCTACTTTTGTTTGTATTAGTACTTTGTATTCTTATTGTATTGTATATTATTTATTATTATCCCGTTTTTTTCTACTGCTGCTGGGCTATTGCAACAAACAAATTTCTCCTATGGGGGATTAATAAAGTTGTATTCTATGGTATCGCGTACCAAAAAAAAGAATACCGCAATACAATCTAGTGGACTATGGGGTAAACAGCAATAGTATACCCTATAGTCTATCCATATACCTATCCAAGCTATCCATTAAGTTAATATTGATGTTGTTTTTCAGAGTTGATTGCTGATAATTCCTGCAGTGTTATATGAAAATATCTTATTATACATTTTCCCTAAGCAAGATTAAGCAAGACATAGCCATTCAGTCTGCATTTTCCATCTCACAGTTTCACGTTTACACAGAACAATTTAATACTTTCAAAGGGTTATTCAGGATCTAGTCATCCTGCTCTGTGTCACATGACCCAGTGTACCATCTGCTAAAGAAATAAAATGGAAATCCCATGTAGAAGAAAGAGAAAGAGAGGTTTGTGTGTGTCTGCTTGCAAGCTTGCCTCCACACCTGTGTCTGTGCATGTTGTGCATAGGTGTGTGTTTGCGAGAGAATGTTTGAAACTGAAGGTCTAGGGCATTATGTGTGTCTGTCTTGATCCAGATCATATAATACCCAAGGCATCATTTGTTTCCATCGCTCTGATGAGTCAGGGTCAACACAAGAACTTGAAGGTCAATCAGGCTCGCCTGCCTGCCTCCCGTTTGTCTCACTGATAGTGGATGTCAACAGACTGCATGCAGTGGCCAGTATCACACTGTTGGCCTTTGGAAGACACAGAGGGAGCTGGTCTCCTTTGACTGAGTCACCATCACACTATGTTGAACGAAATGGAAACAGAAGGCTGGAGCTTAGAGAAAGAGGGACAGACTCATACTACAAATTACAGAAAATGTAACAAGAAGTTATGGAGAAACATTTTTTGCTGTTTGATAAACCAGCAAAAACGCACCACATTCATTCTGCATCAACATGTTTGATCAGTTAGCAATCGATGTAGGCCTATATATAACATTTTTCTTTAACAATAGGCCAAATAGTCGGTTTTTCAAAAGATATAGAGAGTCAACTACATTGTCTTTTTTTCCATTGTCATTATTCTAGTTTATGCTTCTTCACAAAGAGTCAAAGAAAAACAAAGAAAGGTAAGATAAAACACCACACAAAACATCTGAATCTGTCATGCTTCTGGATAGAGTTTCAATTAGTGTTACACAGAAACTCTTTTGTCACTCTAAGGGAGTAAGACGTAGAGGTTCAGTTGGCTGTGGGGCTTTGATGTTGCACAGACTAGCACTGGGCGCACTTGTTTCCCCTAACAACGGGAGACACACTGTTAATTAATTTGGTTTGATTCTTTTTTCTTTTTTTTGTTAGACTTGTTTTCCTTTCAAGAGAGCACAAAGAAACAGGTCTGTTGGTGTTTGACATCATTTGTGAATACAACAGGCAAGCCAAGAAAGCTTTAAATCAGACTGCATGTTTGTCATGTTTTCCTGTGAACTTGATAGTTATTCATCATTGATATGTTGTTATGTCAACTTAAAGCATATGGATCTAATCTAATATTCCAGAAGATCCATATGTTTTAAATTGTGTATAATCCCATGAAAATAAGAATCATGTTATTGTTAACTCACATAAGCACTTTATATCTTTATAGCTAGCTAGCATGTCCTCGCCATGTTGCACTGCCATGCGGTAGCCCAAAATGGACAAATGTCTCTAGAAAGGATCTGTTTTTATAAACGCTACCACAAGGGTCATATCATAAAATAATAAGACTGTGACACTTTGTATGTGAAAATGCACAGGCTCTTCTAAAGTAAACTGGCACAAACCTAATCTTCCTAAGGAGAGCAATATTGTTAAGGAAGATAAATTGAGATAGATAGAAAGCCCAGGACTACATCTAGTCTAAAAGAATACCCCTTGCAAGGCTGGAAGACCTTATGCCTCAGACTTCCAGTCCAATCCCCAATCCATCCTCCTACGAAACACTTACACTTCACCTCAAGAATGACTTTTTTTGAAGACTAGAATCTAATTTGAATACATCTATGCAACTGTTTGTTTATGAGAGGCAGGTGGTACTGGTGTATGTTGTGTTGTGTGTGTGAAAATATCTCAATTACATAGAGCCTGCCTGCTGTTTGTGTTGTTTATTCAGACACACAAAGCTAGGAATGTTTGCTCATCATTAAGCGACGTCAATGAGATACAGGACTACACAAAAGAGTGTACCTTTTCAAATAAACAGATTAAGGAGTTTATCCAATGGAATTTAGAAATGCTAGGTGACGTTTTATTCAGGTTCCACTTGTACTCAAGTCCATCTTTTTTTCTTGAACAGGAATAAAATTGCACCTGCCCAATATATTTAGTTGTGATAAGATATTTTTGGACTCTGAGCACAGTAGGTGCACAATACATTAGTCTAGCTAGAACTTCGAAGGTTAAGCAAAAACCATTGAGGCATTCGGCTCATTGTTGTTTAGAATCCAGTTTTTAATATTTAATTGAACCATAAAAAGAACAAATAAAACATTTTCTCATTGTAGTTACAACAAATGGGAGAGCTAAAGGGGCTTCTGTTGCCTTCACAAAGGGATGTGGATAGAGGATGTCTGACAGATTTCTCTTACAAAAAAAATCCCAAGCCAAAATATATCTACTTAATTGCTTAACCAAGGTGTATATACAGGGCAAGAACATCCTCACATCGTTTATGGTTATCAATAAAGTTTTGAGGTAAACAACCAAAGAAAAAAAAAAACACTGCCAAAAAGAACAACGGATAAAATTAAATAAGAGAAGAATGAATGCCATGGTTGCTTAATATTAGCACAGGATCACAACATTAGTGGGTGTTGATGGATACATACTGGATGCTCAGTTCATTTTACCCCAGGGTCGCAAGAGGACAGCATGGCAAATCAACATGAGCTCTGAGAAGTCAATATATACAAAGGGCCCACATTCTAATTGGAAGTGAAGGGGGTTAATTTGAATGCTCACTTTATTTGCTTCATAAAAGAAACACAGTATTCATCGAACAACGACAACAAATTAAATCGTAGTTATACATTTTATTCATTATTGATGTCTTTAAACTTATGCTGTATATTTCTTTGGAAATACCTTCTAAGATGAAAGGAGCACGGGGGGAAACAAAAAGAAAATTGGATACACATGCAAGTTTTGAAAGTGGATTCAGAAATAACAAGTATTGTACAAAATAATATTAATTACAGTTTTTTTTTACTCTCCATTATCAAAATACACCTTCGCTCTTAGCACCTCTTGACACTTTCTCGAGTGTGTGTCTGTGTGTGTGTGTGTGTGTTTTGTTTTCATGAACAAGCGCTGTTGAAGTCACTTTTCATTCAGCACCTGCGAAGAGGCCGCCCGACCGTCCCCCACTAGCCACTGCCCGCCTCCCCTGTTCAGCCTCTCTCCGTCCTCTGCTGCCATCCATCCCCTCATCCATCCCCTCATCACAATGAAATAAAATACAAATCCTCTAACAAACCAAAACGGGGCAAGTCGCCGTGATTCTGGCGGCATAAGCTATTATGCATACGCACCACTCACACACACATGACATACGCGCGTGCACGGCAATACGGAGTGTTTTGCCCCCGCTCTACACATACTTCCATGTGGCAACAGTAATGGGGGGGGGGGGGGGGGGGGGGCAGGTGGAGGTCTGGGTAGAGGAAGGGGAGGGGTTGGAGGAGGGTGAGGGGGGCTATAGGTGGGGTTCTGGTCGTACCAAAAAAGTGTCTTTGAGTTTTCTTTGATGGCCCCGTCAAGTTCTTGTTTTTTTCATTTTTTTTTTGTCTCTTCTGTGGATGTTTGCTTGTTTGTGTTTTTGTTTTTAGCCAAGGAAGCAGACAGGGCCAACCTCGAAGCCAAACTTCTGGTTGGGGTCACCGAAGTCCGTCACCATGAGGTCGACGATGGGGACCTGGTCAATCTTGGGAGTGTTGATCTCCAACACAGTCTTTCCATAGCCCTTCCTCGTCTGCAGGGACAGAGGGAGGAAAAGACAAGAGGGTAAAGAGACATGAAGACTATTGGACATCAAACATAAATAAATAAAAATCAAACATAAAAATGAACCTTTGCTATTTTCTAATATTAGAGATTACTGCTTCATATGCATGCTAATGTCCATCCCGTACCATGATGTCATGATTACAAAATAGTCAAGGGTGATGGTTTCCCATCACATCAAAATCATCTCATCAAAATTATTCATTAAGGTGAGGGAAGGGCAATATCAGAAAGATATAATATTTCCATGATGTAATTTGAGGCTTTATAGGTCTGTTATTGTTATTTGTTGTATGTTTACTGGTGAAAATGCATTAACCAAGGTATTTAAACAATCAAACCCTTGTCAATGCCATATTGGTATTCCGTCCTCTGGTTTATATGATGCAGACGCACAAACCCATGGACATCCATGCACACAGCGAGGGGGGTCTTACCGCGCAGCCGTCTGTGAGGGTCTTGATGTACGGGTTGTTTTCGTAGGACATCTCCTCGTCGTTGGCTCCCAGGAAGCGCAGCGCCCGGTTGTAGCCGTCAGCCGCCTGGTCATGCCACGCCACCGACTGGTGGCAGCTGTAGGTGAAGTTCTGTCTGGCCGACGCCGTCAGTAGTCTGAGGAAGGTCATCTGCACCTCATTGATGGAGCTGCCCTCCGAGTCCACGTAGGAAAGCTGCGGGGAAGATACAGGTGGTGAGTACACCTTTAAAGGATTAGCAAACCCCCCAAATCCTTCTTTGTGGAGGCTGTTATTTTTGGGTCTCTAGCACCAGTGAACATTTCAGTGTTTCTTTTAACTAAAATGTGTAAGGTTGTCAAACGGTTGCTTAGCCCATTCCATGCATTATACAAGCCTTTGTGTTGTTACTGGAGGGCGAGGTTCTGTCTGAGCTCTATATAACCTAAAAAATCCTTGGTTTATGTGGTTTTGCTTTATACATCCATTCAAGGACTCGTGAATCACCAGAAGGTCACTGAAGAAGGTCAGAGGAGTGGCAGCAACACTTACTATTTTACCACGCTTGAATTCACTGAACCACGATCCAGGAATCTCTTTGGGCCATGAAGAGATTTTGACCTACAGAAGAAAAACAAATTGTTTTGTCAGTACAGACCCGGAGAACATCTCTGTTACGGTAACAAATAGGGACACACTGAAATGAAAGAGCTAAAAAGCCCTGTGGCTGGTGTTTAAATCCTCTAATGAGCGTATTATAGCATTTGAGATGGGAGAATGTCAATGTGTGCAAGACATGCTACTGATCTTAATTAACTTTAATTAAGTTTAAAGCTTTTACAATGGAGTGTTTTAATTTTCCTAGATTGAACGGTAAAATTATATTTTATTAAATGTTATTATATGGTATTGCATTCTATGACATAAGTTTCGGTCACACACATATAGGTCCACATTTACACATATATAAACAGTGCTGTTATGAATGTTGTACATTTCTATGTATGTATATTGTATGTATGTATATATTTTATTCTAGAAGGGGAATACACAAATCCCTTACTCCGTTGGACTTCTTATCGGGGTAGATGCAGGTTTCCCCTCCGGCGGTGAAGTTACAGAAAACTTTGAGGGAGTCCCCAGAACAGCCCTGGTTGGGGTCGATCCAGAACTCGCCTGTGGAGAACCGACCACACAGTCAACACACTGGTCCTGAGTGGCACCCAACTCTCTATATGAACCCATCTCCATCTAGATAACTCCTTGATTCAACCCATCACTCTAGGGCAGGGAACTCTTAAACCTTTAATGTGGGGAGTCTGTGTGCCCCAACCAACGTCATCTGAACACGATGAGAACACCAGAGAGGATCACCGTCCTAGAGAGACCCACCTCTAACTTACTGTAACTTTCACGGCAGGACCCTGGAACTCGAACTTAAGAAACACTCTAGGGTCTAGGGTTGGTAAGAATGTTCTCTCTCTCTCTCTCTCTTTCTCTCTCAGGCTCTCCCTCGCTCTCTCTCTCTATCTTTTTCTTGCTCTCTCTTGTTCTCTTCTTCCCTCTCTCTCTATCTACCTCTCTTGGTCTCTCTCCCTCCCATTCGCTCTCTCCCTCTGTTTCTCTCTCCCTCCGTTTCTCTCTCCCTCCCTCTCTCCCTCACCATCGGGGAACTCTGGGTGTGCGAGCTGCAGGTCTTTGCAGGTCCTGGCCGGGTTGTTCTGGGTGCCCATGGGGTACTTCATGCGCTCGATGTCCTGCTTGAGGTTGTTGAGGGAGCCGAAGATGTCCTCCATGCCCTCCCCGTAGTCCAGGATGGTGCCTGCGGCATCCGCCTGCATGTCGCTGGAGCGCTTTGACTTCTTGGGCGACTGGATGGGAAGGGGCTGGATCACCTCGCCGGGCGGGCCCTGTACAGGAGGGAGTAGTGTCATTATTTTACTGTACTGCACTTTACAGGAACCTGCCTCTGGAGCAGGGAACCATAGACCACCTAAACACACAATTTGCCATCTTCTTTTGTTTTAGTTCCCTGTATTGTTTTATTTGAAACATTGACTGAAAACACAAAGCAATACATCTCATTCCATTAAGATGACTGTAAGGTGACTTACATTCAAATGTTACGTTTAAATGTTACCCAAAGATGAGAGCTAGAAGATAGTGACTCCAGGCTTAATTACTCACAGGGGCACCAGGGGGTCCGATCACACCGGTGTCTCCCTTCTGACCAGCGGGACCCTGGGAAGGACAACACAATGTTTGTTATACAGCTAGCTGTAGCATTGATGGCAACCACAATACACTTAAAACCACACACTCACACAAAACACAGCATTGGCACTTTTTCCGCCCCAGCTAATTTGTTTTACTTACCCCTGAACCCTTGGACCCTTTGGGACCTTGCGGGCCCTGGACGAGGGAAGAGAAAGGCACGGCATTAGACACACAAGTCCACTCCACTCCCTCCAACGGAAGGAGAGTCAAGGGCATGTACAGGGAAGGGAGAAGAACTTACCGGCAGACCCGGAGGACCAGAGGGGCCGAGGGGGCCAGAGGATCCACTGATGCCCTGTGAACGGATAAGAAGGCGTTAGACGAGGCGTCAGCAGCATAGGGTGGAAGGACGTTGTGTTGACATATTGTGACATCTCCAATAATATTGTTGACGAGATGGCGAGTGTTTCAAGCCAACCACATTTCAAACCTGAATGGATATGAATTATGCAGTGCAGGTGCATTGGGAGCACTTTCTTTTACTGAATTGAACAGAGGCATAATAGTAGCTTGCTTTTAGTTAACACAATTATTACAGTGAACTTAACTATGCTCCGTCCACTAAAGAGAGACTCAAAAGCAGCCTAAAAGGCTCAATGTTGAGGAGGCTTTTTGGATTTAGTTTTAAATCATTATATCGTTTTATGATTCATGTCCCATTCTATTTTTAAGGCCCCATAAAGCGGGCCAGGCTGACAGGGCAGAGTGAGTTAAGACTCGTCCCCACAAAAGGGGGCCCGTGGTTTTTACGAGAGCTCATATTCCCTAATCCATCTTTCATGTTGCACTAAGTCATGAAGCTAAGTCATGAGTGATGATGGAGGGCGGGACTACAGAAGGTAGTCCAGCAGGTTCATGTCTACGTTCCCCCATTTCTAATACAAAAAACTAAACAAAGACCAAAGTCATCATGTGGATGACTCTTAATCAACGTCCTACCAACTGATGGGCCAATCAGTCAAAAGGCGCTAGACAAACTGTGGCAAACCTAATGTTTACAGAATGACGTATGGACATGCAGACACATGGGAAATGGGATTTAGAACGTCATCACATGGAATTTATCATATTGAATTTCAGAGTGAAAAGTCATGGAATTAAAAGTAAGTAGTAAGTGATCTAAAATATACATAAATAAATAATATAAATCACATACGCTGTCACCCTTGCTTCCAGGTGTACCCTGGGGTCCGGGAAGACCCCGGTCTCCCTTCTCTCCCTGCTCACCAGGGGGTCCGATCAAGCCAATCAAACCGGGGTGACCCTGTAGGAGAAAATCAATACAAATGACGATTGAGAATAATTACAATGTCCCCTTTATTGTGTGTGTATAATATATTTGATATTGCTGGAAGTTTTATCCTTGGAAAAATAGGAATAAGTATTTGACTTTGGAGTCTGGTTATTGTAGAAATCTCTCTGCATTATTAGTGAAATGCCTTCTCCAAACTGCACACAATCTGAGGAAATGGAAGGACGGTAGGCCTGATTGAAAATACAGCCTGCCAAGATGAGGGTGAGCGCTAGCTAGGCATTTGTTCACGTTATTACTTTGAAGCTATTAGAAATGGCATAGTCGGTGTGCTTTTAAAACTTAGCCTCTTTTTAAATCGTTTAAATTGTGTGTCTGTGTGTGTGTGTGTGTGTGTATGTGTGTTTGCATGTGAGTGGGTGTGCTCATGCGTTTATTCAGCAATTCTACACGCAAAGAGAGGTAATCAGAGGGTTTTAACAGCCAAATCATTGGTGATTTCTTTTTCGTTCCAATTTTAACACAAAAAAAGGAACATAGCTGAGGTATTCACAATGGATTTGATCCTTTTGTTCTCCTGTCTTTGGAGGTTAAATGTAGTTTTGGGAACCTGGGAAATGCAATCAGCAGAAGGTGAGAGTGAAGAAATGAGGGAGTGACTCACCTTCTCACCCTTGGAGCCGGGGTCACCCTTCAGCCCAGGCAGGCCGGGAGGACCCTAGACACAGAGACAGGACAACGTTACAAACCCATTGGTGGCCAGAACTAGACAAAATAACCAGAAGCTTTGTTGGAGAGGGGGATCGGGAATAGAATGGGGAGGAATTGTTTTTCAAAGAAAGTAAGAGAAAAGAAAGTTTAGTCGATTGTAATTAAATATGGATTTTTTTGTTCCGACTTTCCAGTCGGCCCGGGTCGGGTCGGGCCCGTTATCGATATGGGGCTTTGATATGATCATTGTACAGAGGAGCGACATTTTCCTAAACAACCAAGATGGCTGACGTGGAACTTATTATTTTCTTTAAAAGAAGAAAATACAACTGCTCTCAAAGTGTTTGGATGATAAGAAAAATGTGTTTGCCATACTTATTGGTCTTACACCGCCGTCCCTTGGAAATCGAAAATGAACTTAGCGGTTCCAGACTAATACTCATTTGTGTATTTGTCTTGTGATTTCCCACTATTAGAGCATACCATTTTGTAGTCATACACTAAATCACTGTCATTTAATACTCCAAACTATTAAGGTTGAATCACTGATATATCCACTATTGGTCAGCTAAATAATTATGTATTTCCTTAGGTTAATACTCATATATATGTCTCTCTCTCTCTCTCTCCATCTCCAGGCCATACTCTTTGGGCTCCCCTTTCTATTTTTCTATTGCAAACCTTGGCTTCCATAAATTGAATGAAGAACGCTTAGCTGCACATTACGCTGCATGGAATGAAACATAGCAATCGATGGGCATTTGGTCAAGAGTTTCATTCAAAAGTTGACTATTTATAATCCAATAAATCATGGCAGCAATTGCTTCCCTGACTTAATCCTGGCTTCGAGGGCTATTGCATTGCGACTATGTGAAAAGATTTCAATGCTACCATAGGAAAATGTGGCATATATTCGCAAATCATTGTGATGCACAAATTGTTTCATGGTGGAATTTAATAACCACCGTAAATTAATCCAGAGTGGGGTTTAGTCTGGTGTCTTGTGAGTGCAGGTTGCAACACTGTGGGTTAATTGACAGCTGTGGTGTGTGGAGTACTGAAACTTTTCTGTGGAAATGTTCTTGGTGATAGAAAAACAACTTGGATTACTGCCAGATGAAGCACACAGATTTGGCTCAGGCCAAAAGGATTCTCTGTGAATTCACAGACTGAATGTTTGATAGCACACAGGTAGAGAGGTGGGGAAGAGTGTGACAGCATTAATGGCAAATTATATTTATTTTATTTTCAGGATTTGAGATGTAGACAAATAGAAAATAAATGTTGGGCTGGAAATAGAGCAGGGCTAAGGAACGGAGAGACGTCCCTGAAAGAGAACATGAGACACAGCAAGGGTGAGAGGAAATATTGAAGGGTGGACAGCAAAGATGAAGGCTGATGGGAAGGTAGAGGAGAAGGAAACAAAGAAGTGAAGAGGTGCCAACTTGAAAAGATGGGTGGGGGTGGGGGGGTGGGGAGGACAGAGGAAATGGTGATCTGAAAATCATCAAAGCATGACACATAAAACAGAGCTAGACATAGAGAGAGTAGAAACGGTGATAGATAGATGGAGAGACTAGAGACAGGAGAGAGAGACTTGTACTTACCATGGGTCCAGGGGGGCCGTCCTGTCCTGATGCTCCGGGGAGACCTTGTTCGCCCTGTGGAGACCCATCCAAGCAGTGGTGAGCGTTATTATAAAGCAAATTATAGCTTGATTTAACGTCAGCCCCAGCATTGATTTCCCTGCTTGTGGCCATGGCGATTAATAGTCGGCCAAGGCAAAAAGTGTGCTGGGATAAACATGCCAAAATAGAGTACAAGGCCAAATGGGAATATGGATTTTTCCATGAGTTCCGTTTTCATGCTTTGGAGGTGCTAATGGTCTGTGTAACATTGTGTGTGTGTGTGTGTGTGTGTGTGTGTGTGTGTGTGTGTGTCTGCATGCATGTGTATGTGTATGTGTTGAGTTTTCCTAAATTGTAGATTGATGTGCACACCGCACTGCAGAAGACAATTCAAAGTCAGACTTACGACTGGGCCAGGGATTCCGCGTAGACCTTCCGGACCAGGCTTTCCAGGGGGTCCCTGGGGTCCCACAGGACCAGTCTTGCCTGCAGGCCCCTCTGATCCAGCTTCACCCTATACAGGTCACATCCACTTTGTGTCAAGATAACATAGATGGCTGCAGCTCACCAGAGTAAATGTGTAAACAAGTTTGTAAAACAGCACACAGTGTTGGCTTATCTAGCAGCGTTAATACATGGTGGTAATGGTGCAGTTATATGAAAAAAATCAATAAGGTAACTGGGAATTAAGATACACATATTAACGATGTGTGTCTATAATAGTGTGATGCTTAGTTAGTGTATAAATAATTGTATGTGGGTTAATTATTATCCAAAGGTTTAATGGTCTGTAAGTAATACTTGCGATGCTTCAGCCCTCGGAGCATAACGCATACCCCCCAATGCGCCCAGCGAAAAAAACCAATGCGCCCAGCAAAATCAAAACACTGTATGTTCAGTTGGTAGTGATGCAGAAATTGCTTTTCTGAAGTGCATTTGATTGAATTTGCAACGTCTTTTTAACATTACTTGTTCAACATATTTTAAATTGAGAGATGGACTCTCTCCATATTATATGCTTGTGGGTTTGTGTTTCCTTTGTGGTCAGAAATGCTCCGCTGCCCCCTTGTGTACATGTTAACGTGACATGGAAGTATAAAGTCAGGCAGTTCTTTGAAGTTCTGCACTGTGTCTCTGGGGCCTAATGTAGATCTTCACAAAACAGGCTGTACGCACAACGGTGAATTCAGCTTTAACTAGCTGAATTTATATTGTTTGTGTGTGTGTGTGTGTGCTGTTACCTTGGCGCCCTTCTCTCCTTGCCTGCCCTCGGTCCCTGCAGCTCCATTGGGTCCCTGTTGAGAATAAAGGGGTATGCTTTAGCTGAGCATCTCTGCACAACATTAAAGCAACTGTGTGTGTGTGTGTGTGTGTGTGTGTGTGTAGTGTGTGTGTGTGTCCGCGTGCGTGTGCAGGTGTTTTATAACACAGAATACTAACACATGTCGATGTCATAAAATACTGTGGTAGAGTGCTGCTTTGCTGTCAGCATGTTGCCCAAACACTCCACAACACTCCATGCTCCGCCTATTTCTGACTTGACTAGACTCGTTGAGTCTGATTGGACAGAAAGGAGGACGGCACGAGATGGAAGAAGGATGGATAGGCAGATGGATAATTAATGGATAGAGACTCACACACACAAAAACAAAGACACACACGCAAAGGCAACAGCACTTAGCTGTTGTACTGAAGTAAAGATAGTCAGAGGCATGCCTGGAGGGTACAAAGGGCTGAGGAGGCATAAAGGAAGTGAGATGCATAACAACTTCCGGAGGGTCCTCAGGTATTCAGGGTAGCAGTCTGGTCAGGTACAGCACAGCATATTCCGATAGCAGTACTAAACAGACATCAATTCAAATTTCATTCATAAGGACAGTGAATTAGCCAGTGTTTTAAGAAAACATGACATGGTTGGCCTGTCAGAGCGACCCCACGACGCCCGCTTTGAGAATGCAGTTCAGTAGGAGCTGGGATAGAGGCCCGTTTCTTTGAAATACAACAGACACATGCGCCGCTTTTTCATGTGCCCTTTGTTCTTCTAGTCATATTGTAAATATGTTAATCATCCAGCCTAGAATGTGCCTATTGTGGGACATTTTTAATAACTGGTTGGGATACCTTGGCCCCCAAAGGAGTGCTTGAAGTGAGGCTGTACTGTGGCCTTAACATTTAGAACCAGAGAGATGGAAGAGAGAAGCCCCACAAAAGGGAAGCAACATTAACTGTTACTGCAGGAGAATCCTTTGTACTTTGCCTTTCACTTTGGCATCTAAGCCTTTCAAAAAGAAAAAAATATTTGATGTGCTTTGAGTCTCCTGAGACACAAACTCTACAAAAGCACGTAACCCAAAGTTCCTCAAAAAAATGTAGACAGTGCTTTGGACCGTAACTGTGATTAAGCACTATACAAATAAAATGGACTTGAGTTGACTTGACTATTAGGATACGCTTCAGGTGGTGATAATGAAAAACGATTGATACGCTTGGCTCCTATCAAAATATATATTTAATTAAAAACATGTGCCTGGTTTAATTCTCTAATATCTCCCCAACTGTGCAGTGGCAGTGTGAGGTTTCATGTTAACTAGTTAAATAGCTAGCATGCTACACACACGCACACACAGACAAACAAACACACATACACACACCATACACATCACCTCCCTCCACCTCACACACAAATGTGTTTTTATTATTGTGGCTTCTGTTGAAGCTTGCAATTGATCCATTTCCTTCACCCCTTAAACTGCCCGTCATTTAATAAAACTCAAAAAAAAAAAATCACAGTCACACCAGTTAGTAATCTGTGGATTGTTCAATGCTACCAAAAATGGTGTGGCAGAGATGATACAAATGCTAATAAAATAAAATGTAACATAAGATTATAGCGTGACAATATGAAATTGTTTTCACATATAAATGTAACATACAGAAAGATAATTATATTGAATAACAACAAGTTGTAGTTTTGCTCAAATGTTGTGTCTATTCCCATTCCCATTTTTGTAAATGTTGTGTGTGTTCTGTGTAAGTTTGTGTGACTAGCCCATGCTTCAGATATTTTAGACACCCCGACAATGCACCAGCATTTACAGGGCCTGGTCCCACAAGCATAATCCAATGTTGGACTTACTCTCTTCCCTGGTGGTCCTGGTGGTCCAGCCTCTCCCGATGGGCCCGGGGGTCCCTAGAAACAGTCAGGAGAACAGGGTTCAACAATCATGTACCGTGCTCGGAGAACTCCCCCAAAACACTGTTTTCTACCGACAGGGCACTGCCTTAGCTTGTGACATTTAGAAATAAATCTCACACAAAAGTACATTTTCCATCTATAAAACAGGCTGAATGGGAGAATGTTATCAATCCTGCCAGAATACTTACATTAAGGCAATCATCAGACCCTGACATGGGCAAATAGTAGACATTATCAAAAATGCCCTTAAGCATACAAGAGTAGCGTTTTGTGAGGGAAAGGGATTTACAGAGTCGCTCAACTGTGTGATGGGTCCACTAGCGAGGATGAGTACCACTCGAGCCCAATGAAATATACATGGTTCTACCTTTAGCCTCCCTCATCCAGCCCCGGTGAGCCACAGCCAAACTTTATTACGCTTAATACTCATTCTTAATGAGCCTGATGGCAGAGAGAATATCAGGGTACAGTCAAAAGTGTGAGACAGGGGCCATGACCCTAAAAAAATGCATCACCTACATCTATAGCCGTTAATAACATGCAATTTGATTATTAACAATCAATAATAACAATTGTATTTGGTTTTTTTAACAGATTAAAAACCAGTTCATCATAACATCCAGTGCATCCTCCAGTGAATGAAGCAAAGGTATTTTGCTAAAAAATTTTGCTCTTGGCTCCGAGTCATCCTGTGTATGGGCAACGCGCCCCGTGGCACCAGCTGGGAGCGTGAGATAGCGTTCCTCCCCTCCATCCCTTTCTTTATGTATTGTAAATGAATACAACATTCAACTCACAGCCTGACCAGATTCTCCATCCTCTCCCTTCTCTCCGGGTCCTCCATCCGTGCCCTAAAGGGTGGGGGGGAATACACTTTAGTTTATTTCTGCAAAAGCGTGAAGTACAGTCCCTTAGAAGGTGGCAACACAATTCCCATTACATCTAAAGTAGAAAAAAGGACTGTTCAGTGTTCTTACATTTAGACAATGTGTGTGTGTGTGGGGGGTGGATGTGTGTGTGGGTGGGAGTGTGTGTTGGGTGGTGGGTGGGGGGAGCGTGTTCTTTGAAGAGTGATACTCACAGCAACACCGGCCTCTCCAGGAGGGCCTGGGTCTCCCGGGAATCCAACAGGTCCCTGTTTTCAGGAGGGGGGGGGGGAGGGGGGGGGCAGAAAGGTTTAAGCTGGTAGAAAGACTATCGAAAGATAGAAATACTTTTTATCCCTTCATTCACGTAGTACACAGACTATGGCTTATAATTGTGATGACGATGCAGTCCCAGTATGCCTGGTTATAACTGCTGATGGGCAAATCCATCGGCAAAACACTGTATGCTATCACCATATTGGAGTGAAGATATTCTCTTGAATTGAATTGAATTGAAATTGAAATCTTGAATCTTGCACCAGGAGAAAGCTCTAAAAGCTTTTAGAATATGTTGGAGCAAACAGCCATATTGGAAAACAAAAAACATTAGCTTCAGAGTGTGTGCATGGCTGCACTTTTCTTTGGTTTTGTGTTGATGATGTTCTCCAGACTCACAGGGTTGCCCTTGGGGCCGTCGTCTCCGGGCGGTCCCTTAGCACCCGCAGGTCCGGCAGACCCCGGGGGACCAGCTTCGCCCTTATCTCCTCTCTCACCTTTGGGTCCCTGGGCGACAGGTGAAGGAAGACATTTGATTTGAGACCTTTTGTATTTATTCTGCAGTGAAATGTGTGTGTGTGTGTGTGTGTGTGTGTGTGTGTGTGTGTATGTGTGTGAGAGTCAGAGAGTGGTGACGGAGGGAAGAAATCATAGAGTCACCACTGTCACAGACAAGATCAACACAGAATATATCTCCTCAGAAGTATTGGAAGCTGTTTTGATGCAGGTTTAAAAAAAGAGGGTATTCTTTAAAAGTAAGGGCGGCAAAACCGATCCATGAACTCCATGATCCGTCCTTGATATAATAACCTTCCCTGGCTATCTCAGGGGCTCAGGCTCCTCCTCACTTACGTCAAAAGCAGATGATGCTCTCTTTTGACGCGATGTGGCCTAGCTTTATATGGCCTAGAACGACTGAGCAAGGCTGTCGGCTGTCCCTGTGTGATGGCTGGTCATTGATTGATGTGAAAAGCACTCTCTAACTATGGAAAGAATACTTTTTGTTTTTGTTGTGTTTTGTAAGTATTTTGTACTGTAGACCTAGTCACTTCAAAGTCTGAACAACAATCAGAGAACAGGCCATACGATGACTGCTCTGTCCACTGATACAGGGAGTACAGGACCCATATCTCTGATCACTGATAATGATGTAAGCCAGCATGGAGCTAAATACAGCCATCATCACAGAGGGCTCACGCCATACAGCTCATACGTCTTTGTCTGGGGCCTGGCATGCGTTTAGGACCAGGGATCTGTTGGGGAAATTAATAAGCAATCCATCAAACCCCCTCCCCCTCCCCATCTCATTAGTGAGTGTCTGTGTTTAGAGAGAAGGGAAGAGAGCAGGGGGTGGGGGGGGGCAGGTATTCTGCCAAGTTGAAGCTGCACAAAACAAACTTTCATGATGTAACAGTTGGAATATTGAGATGCTAAGCACTGCAGGGGTGTTCCCATCTCCAGCGAACAGTAACATGGCAGATCAAGCCAGTGGAGGCGTGTGAAGAGCAGCCAACACCACGGCCACGCGGCCTGGAGTGCACAACATCCTATCACACTACGACCATACGTCTCGGCCTCGGAGGCCTCACATGTAGAAATCGTTTTAATCATTTGCTGAGGCGACTACATTCTCAATCAAATCAAAAGGCACAGCCATTTGCCAGTGAGTTTGAACTGATAGTTTGCACTGATGTGAAACGCAACAATATTTTGTGTTGTGTGTAAAGTATGTTGTTAGTATGTTAAAGTATGTTTATCTGATATGGATCCATAATTTATTTGGTGACAGAATATTGTAGTGGCTCTGGCCCCCTGATGTGAGTAACCCACCCTAGGCCCCTAGGCCTTCCAGCTCCGAAATACAATTCAATGTAAGGCACTTGGGGATAAATGCATCTAAATAGTGTCAAGACTGAAAATGTGAAATGCCTTTTGGTCAACTCCTCCACTGTACCCCTGCAATGCTGACCATCAGGGCTGAAGTCTGTCAGAGCTCAGTGCTGATCGCTAATCAGACACGGAGAGCTAGCGCGCTAAGCACTAAACGGCTCTGAGGCAGCGACAGCAGTGCTGGTTCAGCGGGACCAGCCTCTTTATAGCGACATGTCGAGCATCTAGGGACAGACACGCTCTTGGCAGTGGGGTGCTGAACAGGAGGTAGACGGCGGGGGGGGACCCATGCTGAGACCACAATTAGCCTCGCCCGGGTGAATACACAATGTCACATCGATGGCAACAAACACCCCCATTAGGTGTTGTTGTGTTCCTTCTTCCTGATGAATCCGATGACTCATTTCCTGCGGCCCACGCACACAGACATTAGAACCACTGGACTCTTGACTCTTCTCTTGAGATAAGTAAGTGTTTTAGCAATTTAGCAAAAACATATATTTCTATAGTTACAGTAAGTGGTTCTGGTTCACTGTGTTCAAAGTGTTAACCAGATGGGCAGCGGATGACCAATGGCTGCATCTGTCAGTGCATGAACTCACACAAACACACACACACACACACACACACACACACACACACACACACACACACACACACACACACACAGGTACAGGTACTCGTACAGGTTGCGTATATGGATTCACACAGTCCAAATGAAAGTGGAGGTCTTACTCCGACTCCGGACTCTCCGGTGGGTCCCGGATTCCCGGCCTCTCCCTGCTCGCCCTGTGGTCAAAGAAATGCAATGGTCAGAACAAACACACACACACCTACACACACACACATGCATTTATATACAACACCTGCTTTCATCATCAATCTTATTAGACACATTTTGGTGACTGGACTTTTGAATCCCTCGTGCTAAACTTTAGTCTAGGTGTACTGAGTGTGTTGTCGAGGTATGCATGTAATCCTCATCCTGGGAGATGTCAGAGGATATTAGGTATGAACAATAGCAATAATGACCACCTATTGAGTGTGGTTCAAGTCAGTGGATAGTTGATCTGTGTGCCTTAATAACTTGTCATATTCTAGGGGGCTTCTGCAGCCTAGACGCAGTGCTTTGCATGACGAAGCACCTGTCTGCCAACTGGCAGTGAAATTAAGCGGAAAAAAGAATAAAATCAACTGTTATCTTGTCAAGGCAGTAATGCCAATTTGAAATGCAGACTCTTGGTACTGGCAATGCCTCCTCACACCTATAGTGCTCTGCAATATAACCTTAATGTATATATATATATATGTGATTGGTTTATATATATATATATATCCCCAGACCTTATGTTCTCATTAGGTAGCTGTGTAAAATAATCAAGTAACAATCTGTATCCATAATTGGTATTGGATTTTTCAGTTTTCCGTTCTCACCTTCTCTCCGACAGACCCCATACTGCCCACACCACCAGGGGGTCCTTGTGCACCCTGTGAGAGGAAGCACAAAGTATTTAGACAAATGGTTCATACATTCACACTAGAAGAACAGGACCATATTATAGCCCAATGAGGATCAAATACTGTGCAGGAGGAGGGAGGTGACAGCCTCACAACCATTTAAGCCAATCACATACAGAATACGGCAATGTGTACCAAAGTGTATCAGTCTGTACCGGTCTTCCTACAGAGGTGGTGTGATAACATGTCACCTGTGAGATGATGTACTGGATGAGTAAAAAATGCTTATTAAGACATTTAAACCAATCTCACCCGGCAGAATAATGATTTCCTGGTCTACATTTGGATGCACTTACAACAAATGTGTTATTTTATCTTTAATGTTGGACTTTTCTTAATATCTCATAATTATTGTGTTATTGTTGGGTTCTCTTCCAGAAGATCATGACGAGGTGCCCAACAGGTTGACCCTATGACCACCAGGCGGTGTGCTGTTGTGATGCATGGGGTCCGGGAGTACGTACGTCAGCTCCACTGGGACCTTGGGGACCTCGTGGACCAGGGGGGCCGGGCGGGCCCTGAGGAGGAGGAGAGGAGGATGAGAGGAGGCTCAGACATGGGTATGGTCGGACACTAAACCAGAGGAATGACAAGATGAAGATCTCTCACCATAGGGCCCACATCACCGTTCTCTCCCTTCTCCCCTGGAGGTCCAGGCAGACCCTGAGGATGAGAAGAAGAAGCCAATATTGGTTTTAGATATGTGGTGTTCAATTCATTGTGTTCTGCCAGTGTTCCTGAATGTACTGGCAACATCTGGCAGTGCAATGAAGTTCAACTTGGCTGGCTGTATAAATGAGACCTGGGAATACATTGAGAAATCTAAAAAATATATAGTTTACAATCCTAAATGAGAAAGAAAAATAAAATAAAACCCATGATGATTCCATGCTATGCATTCCATTATATGCTTTAAAATGTAATGTCTACAAGATCTGTTTGCCAAAAACAGTGATGCTGGAGATGGCAAAACTATTCAAGTGAGGAGAAGTTGTGTGAGTTTTGAAAAACAAACTATTTTGATGATGTCAGTGTCAACTCATAGGAGTCATCTCACACATCCTCAAACACTCACATGCACATACACAAACACAAACATCGACAAACATCTTCCATAAAAAAGTAAAAAAGAGTATGACAATATAAATCACAAGTCCTTGAAAACACAGATTATTCCCAGAAAGCTGTCATCAGGAACAACATTGGCACCTTTGGACAAGCCCTCACCTAAAAATGTAAGTTAAAGGATGCGTTTATCCAAAGAAGCAGAAACCAGGTGTACTGCTGGGTGCATTGTAAGCTCTCTCACACAGTGAGATGCTGCAGCTCTGCTTAATGTCTCACATGTTGCTCTTCAGCAGGTCTGCTTGCATTCAATTTGTGATATGAAGATGAAAATGTGCACATTAAACGTGCAAGTTGAATGAGCTTGTTAACTGTTGTCAAGATTTTTTTGAATGCATTATTTTGAACATGTCTGCCCTGAATTGAAATAGTTAAATAGTTAAAGTGAGCGTGTGCGGGAATATGCATTATGCTATAATCACTTTTTAGTGCAGCGAGATGTACTGCCTCTCAACAGAGCCTGTTTGTGTCTGTCAAGTCTTCTTCCAGGCCTGAAACCACCTATAGTTGATTTTAATTCACATTTATGAATCTATAAGTTGCTATGGCCTAAACCACTCCCAACGGTTCACTGCTGTATTTTATACCGGGCCTTGATTTTGTTTAACAACAAAAGCCATGTTTTTCTTATGCTAAAAACCCAATAGATCTAATCTTTAATACATACTTTTTGTATGTTGTACCTCGTGGCACTTAGAGTGTAATTCCGGCGAAAATTGAACCCAGGGTCTTTGTTTTGGCATGTAAACACAAATAAGCCCTACAGACACTTTTTTTGTTGATAATCGAGTATAGAGTTTGCTCGGCGCATTGTATGTCGTACTTAGTTATAGTACTTAGCTGTGTAGCATCTGATCCTAGCTATTTTTGTTGTGTACGGGGAATGGGTTAACCTAGCGATTGTTAGTGCTTTGCACTTGGTTCTAAGGACATCCTTACTGTACCAACAGCGATATATTGCTTCACCTTCTTCTGTTAAATGTACATATTGTAAGACGCTTTGGATAAGAGCGTCTTAAAAACGTCTGCTAAATGCCATAAATGTAAGTGTAAATGTACATGGCACAGAGAAGAGCCGGGCAGGACAATCGCTTCTTTCAGAGGAGGCTCCTCCCTGCTCTGAGCATGTGTGTGTCGTCTGAAAGAAATCTTGGCGCATTTCTAGCCAACTATTTGAATTTCCTGTCCCCCGTGAGTTGAGGGCCTTCCATCAGTGTAAATGTCCTCCTAGTATAGGCTCGTTAAGAGGGGACAGTAATTACACTGGTTGGCCTGAGCTCGGCTCCATGACGAGCACCATTTCTCTGGGCCCGGTTCCCGGGAGCTATTAATGGAATCAATGTAATTCACTTCCAATGGAGGATGGCACTCTGAAACAATGAGCCGGTGCTTTGAGTAATTTCATCAAGACCACCTACCGCCCCCCCCCCCCCCCCCCACACACACACACACACACACACACACACACACACACGTCGAGTGATTGGCTTGGGAGTGCTGGTATTGAAATAAATCTAATGTTCACTATCATACTAAGTACAAGTTGGCAGTGGGGCTTGTTCTTAGTGCAGTGCACATTTATGTGTGTTGTTTTTCTTTTCATTTGACTGGGATCAGAAGAGGGAAAATGGTCTAATCTGTGTTAATTAAGTGTACACACTTAAGCACAGACACACACAGACACACACAGACGTACACACACACACACACGCACGCACGCACGCACATGCGCACACACACACACACACACACACACACACACACACACACACACACACACACACACAGTCAATTAAATGAATTGTGTCCACTCCCGGATATACTTTTATATATTTTTCATCAGAGAGAGCAACACATGGGCCAATGAACATGTATTCATTGGCCCAGGTAATTGACAGGAGCTGGAGGAAGTTGAAATGACTAGGAGGTCAGGGCCAGGTTGTGATAACAGATTCATTTATATAGCTCCATACAGTGAGCAGGGTTGATACACCATAGGTGGGTCTGTGTATTCTGCAGGAGCATGCGTGGGCTTGTGTGTGAATTTGACACATCACCGCTGATCAAATATGGATATTCGTGTTAGAATATCCATATATTATTTGTGCTAGAATAAAGGTACCTGTTGTAAACATTTACATTAAAGAGGCACATAAACAATTACTACTGCTTGTATATTAATAACAATAGCAGGATGAGTTCTGGTCCCTTGGTTTCACTTACATGTTATACGTAAACGTCACCAGAGCAGCCAAAGCTGCTGAAAGCTCTTGAAGCTCACTTAGAAACTAAGGTGAAGTTAGAGAGACAGTACTTAGGATTTTCTTATGGAAAGGTGAGAACAGTCAGGTTGAGATCGACTACTTCGGCAACCTTTGACCATTAAACTATTGAGTTTGTTTAAAGTATGATAATGTACTACTATACCAAGTACAACATTTGTATAATGTCGACTACACACACGCTCTGGGCATCATACCATGGTGAAGAGTTGACACACATGTCAACTTTGACCTTCACTTACTATTTAGTTTCAGTGCCAATTAAACCTAGACTGCACGGACTGAATGAGTACCAACCTGTAGACCAATGGGTCCAGGGGGTCCGGGGAATCCCCTCGCACCCTCATCTCCCTTCTGTCCAAACATGCCCTGCTGTCCTCTGGGACCTGGCTCTCCATCCGCTCCCTGTTCACAAGCAACACAGAATGCTGGCTGATTTAGAGTTTGAAGTGATTGCATATGTGTGCATAAAGACTAAACACGTTTCTGTTGACTGTATATGTCTGTGTGCATGGGAACAGGGATGTACTGTGTGAGCCAATATCTATCGGTATAGCAAATCTTTTAGCATGCTCTAGTGTTCTGGTGAAGTCAGTCCAACGGTACTCACAGCTGGACCCGGGGCTCCGATGGGCCCTTGGATACCAGCAGGGCCGGGGGGACCCTAGACATTGAGGTAAAACAAAATTGTTATTTCGTAAAGAAATGATCAAATCATGTTTGAACAAAGACACAGCAAAGATAATGGTTGACGTATCACTGCAGTATAATTCATTTAAATACTTTATGACATGATTTTGGTTGGTGGTCACTCTGTGATTACCCACAACCCACCTGTTCTCCCTTGTCGGCTTTGCTTCCTTTCTGTCCAGGCTCTCCAACCTCTCCCTGGGAAAGACAACACATAAACACACACACACACACACACACACACACACACACACACACACAAAACCTTCATGTTAAACACTGACCTCCAGCTCAAAAACTCAACATTTATTGTTACATAAAAAAAAGAAACACCAAGCCCACCAAAGCAACACCATTGTCCATCAATGTCTCCATTATGTGTATTGATGAGCACTGCGGAACCCCAGCTCTCTCCAGAAGGGAGATGTGATATCAACTGTTTGGCCGCTGAACCGACTAAACCTTACTGGGCATTATGTTTGGGCTAGATGAGACGAGCAACAGTACTTTCATTTTTCACTTGGTCTAATTTCATTTTGGCCGCAGAACTGCTTAGGAAGATGGATTAGCATCAGTGGGGGAGAGAGACTTGGGGGGGGGGGGGGGATAGTACGACGTATGAAGATTGATTGTTGAAGTTTGAAATACGTATTTTTGGTAATTTTGTAAATTCTCGAGGAAAGAGGAAATAGGTCAGACAAGATAAAAGTAAAGAAAAGATAGAAATTTAGCCAGACGGACCTTGTCCCCGTCCTCTCCAGGGGGTCCCTGGGGTCCGGCTGGACCAGGAAGACCTACAGGCCCCTGGACACCATCTCTACCAGCGGGCCCTTGAGGACCTTTCTCACCCTAGAGTGATGGACACACACACCCACACACACACACACACACACACACACACACACACACACACACATTTGGTGAGAACCCGCCTAACATGATCTGTTCAACTCATTACAAGAATGCAAATGTAAGACAGAACATAAAAATGTAATAGCCAAAGAAACGTACAGGTGCGCCCTTCTCTCCCGCGGGTCCAGGGGGCCCCTGGGGGCCGTTCCTACCAGACAGACCGATGGGACCGGCTGGTCCAGCTGAACCTCTCTCACCAGGCGAGCCCTGTGGGTTTGGTCATTGTGTGTGCGTGTGTTTAAAAGAAAGATACAGGGTCAACAACAACGACGCAAAAAACACATTTACTGATTCAGAAGCTGTGTCAACCTCTAATCCACCAATCTGCAACCCTGATCTATGCTGATCTATGCCAATTAAGCCATGGCGTCCACAGCTGTCGTACCAGTGAGTTAGTGGGATCACCATAAACAGGGCGGCTGGACAGTGTTTCCATTAAGTGGGTTGAGAGTCCCTGTGTTTGTTAAAATCACACTTTTTAACTGTGGGCACCCAGAGCCTTATGGCTTTGATTACATCACACCAAACCACTTCCAACTGATGAGGAAGAGGACAGCCTGTTCCTAGTATCTCCCCCCTGCCCACCATGCCACCCATCCCATAAATAACATACCGTTATCATTAGACTACCAACAAGTAAACAACAAGCCACCCCCAAACCAAACCTCTCCACAGACAGTGTCAACACTGTCTGTCAAAATATCATTTTATTAGGAAGTCAGCGAGACAGACAGATCATATTACCTTCGAGTCGCCCCTTCCCAGGAGATAGATGTTTAAGTGAATGAGTGGATGGGTATGTGTGTGTGTGTGTGTGTGTGTGTGTGTGTTGGGTCAGCATAGGTGTGTTCTTATTGCATCACAATATTGATATTGGATAGGTTCTTAGTACAGATCAGACTTACGACGGGGCCGGAGGGTCCCTGGGGCCCCTCTCCTCCCTTCAGACCAGCAGGACCCTGAAAACAAACACAAGACATGAGGGGATTACAACAACTCCAACAACAACAACTCCAACAACAACAACAACAACACAAAGGACGATGCTATCAAAAATGAGGTTACAGACACAAACAATCATATTTATTCACTATAGCCTGTTTTTTTCAAGTTGTCAATACCTGCCGTGGTAAAAGCTCAGATAAATTAACCTCCAAAGCCAAAGAGGTACTGCATAACATAACAAAAATAACACCAACTTAAAAAGCATAAAGTAAACTTCCGGACCGCCAGAGAAATGAACAGGAGGCACTTAAAGAAATGGAGGGCTATGCGGAGACATGCTTCGGTGTTTGCAATGTTCATTCATTGGCTCACATTTCCCCCTTCAATATCCCTTCTCCATGAGCAACAATCTACCGAGCCTGTGTGTTTGTGTGTGTGTGTGTGTTTGTGTTAAAAAGATTATACTGGTTTTTGTGCATGTCTGCTTACACATTGGCATGTGCTTTGCGCACAATTTGTGTGTGTTTAGCATTAGTATACAAGTCTAGTTGTTATATGTTCTGAGTTTCTACTTCAGCATGAACCGATGTGCTACTGTTTATTTTGTGTGGGTTTGTGGTAGTCTGTGTGAGTGTGTTTGTTTATGTGTGTATGTGTGCGCATTCATTTTGGTTCCTGTAGTGCGCCTATTTGTGTGTGTGTGTGTGTGTGTGTGCGTGTGTGTGTGTGTGTGTGTGTGTGTGCGTGTGTGACTCCCCAGGAGGCTGTGCTGCTGTACTCATGGCAGTGTGGGTAATGAGTCTCCCTTGGCCCCGGCTGTGCACTACACTAAATTACAGCGGAGGAAAACAATCAGTGTGTTGTGCTTTGGGCCCGGGGAGAGCCTGACTGACCTTGGAGGTGAAACCCAACCCATTCCCAGTGGCACACTAATTATTAACTTCAACTTCTTAGTAACGCACTGAGTAAACAAGGCATAACGATTTCCAGAAATGGGTGAAAACAAAAGAGAAAATAAAAATATCTTGAGCAAAACAGCCAGCAAGTTGTTATTGTTAAGTTTCCCCTCCCCCTCCTTATATACTAATGAAGGACCATGATGCATTGCGGTTGGTGAAAAACAGCAGTACCGGCGGCGGTGGAGCGTGGTCGAGGTGCGGCTGTTTCATTTGCCAGACGTCACTTTAGATTTCCTGCCCGCCCGGTTGATTTGCCAAGGAGGGCTGGGTGGGGGCTTTAATGAAGTGAATAGCTCAACACGTTGCGGCGGCCTGCTCGTAGGTTGGGCTTGCCGTGCTCTGTCACTATTGTTCAGCCCACGACCGGGCGGGCGGGAGGGAAGGAGGAGCTGCTGAGGGGCGGGACGCACGGGGAGGCGGACGGAAGAGGCGAGAAGCAGAACTCACCGTGGCACCAGGTAGACCTCGCTCACCGGGAAAGCCTCGGAGGCCGGGTGGGCCGTCTTTACCAGAGGTCCCCTGAGGGCCCGGGTCTCCCTGTGGGGTGGGGGGGAAGAGAAATACATCAGTGGAAACAAAGAAACGGCCAAGTCAAACAAGAAGTATTATAGAAGCATCCGTCATGAGGACATTTCTATCTGAAGCCTTCTCCGACATCAACCTCAATTTTTAAGTATAACATAATTATTTTACTCTCTTCTACAGTGCTGAAAACTCCAAACTTGATATGAGAATAACTATGTAATGCTTTCTATATCAGGCTTTCTATATAAAACAATGTACGATCTGTCGTGTTCGTATTGAATCAGCAGATATGATAAACAAGAACTTAAGAAACTATTTGAAATGATACAATTTGAAATGATACAGACAAGTCATAGACCATCAGTTAAATGAGGGGCACTTTTTAACATTTTCTGTGTCCTTTTTTTTGGTTTACACATGATGGGTTTGTTTTTATCAAACCATTCTATTACATTTTATAAATTGCCTGCCGCTGATAAGAGTCAGATTGTTGTCCACAAAGGCAGTGTCAGGCTAGAAGTGGCAAGTAAGAGTAGCCAACAATCAATAAAGGTAGACACATTCAGCATATGAATCATAAAGCGTAATCTGCTGCTGTTGTTCACGATGGGACGAGGCACCAGAGCAACACCCTAACCCGGCACATTGCCTGCCAATGCTTTTTTAATTTATCTTTTTTAACTGGCAAAACAGTTTACTAGCCTGAATTGATATGTTTGTTTCACTTCATCATCAGTACCACACATCTTCTGTCTGAGCTGCTCTCAGACCTGGTGGGTTACTTTCACCTCATCCTCGGACCCAGCAGTCCTACCATGGCCTGGGAACCACACCATTCAGCCAGCTCATATTGGATTTGCTCTGGAATAAACGCTGACCTCCCTCCCGTTCAGGCAGATTTCCATCTGAAGGAAATCAGGCCAGGGCTTAACACAACCATGTCTCTATTACTGGGCGGGTTTGTTACCATGACTGTACAGAGGAGGCTTTTTCAAAATAATAAAAACGGCAGCCCCTGCTGTGTCACATGTTTTGTTGATATGTCTATCTAACCATGTCAAGAAGCATTTTGGTTTGGGCCCTTTGCTAAAGCCCCTTTGAAATTTATAATAATATCTGACTTTGGTGCACTCTCTCTTTGTGTATTACTTAAGTACCCAACTAGTTAATAATATCTGACTCTGGTTTACTCTATCCTATGTATACAATATACAACTCAACTACTGGTTAATAATAAGTGACCATGGTTAACTCTCTCTTTGTATATCACTTTACTCCTAAACTAGTAGTAAAGTGATACCGAAAGCAGTGACAGTTCATCAGCTATGATGAATGATAGCTATGATAAATAAATTATGAATAATGGACTTCTGAACACCCTTCTAGTGATCTTCTCTTCTCTTTTTGTGACAGACATTAATCTTAATATTGACCGTCAGACTCAATAATTGAGCTGGGGTGGATTTTAGTCTCTTGAATTCATTATCACTGCATCCAAAAGAAGTCAATGTAAAGCTGTCACACCAAATGTTGGCTGCCTTTGCTTTTCAATCAGCGGCTACACACTGACGGCAGAGCGCTGAAGTGTAGGAAACTCTACACTAATTACCGTGGACATGAATATGCAGGAATACAGCAATAATGAAATGGGCACGAAGTGTCGCATTCAATACGTATTACCATAGTTTAAACACAAACAACTTTGTGGATCAACCCGGCCAACTTCAATACATTGAGATCATCCCCAGATGTATACGTGTCATTTGTCTCCTTTTCTAGACATCCATCCAAGGATCGGAGGACAGTTCCACCCAGCATTAGAGTTTAAGCACAAACTGTGGCAGGAGATTTCTCCATTGCGTCTGCTAATACCTGGCCCTATCTGGGTGTTTAGGATGCCTCCAAAAGTGGGCTGCACACAACCTCAACGAAGCAACAACAGCATCAAGAGCATAAAGAGCAACTTTCCCCTCTTGCCTTTTCCTTTTAAGCCCCACAAACCAAAGGTGTTAGTTCTTCTTTCATTCTTCCTTCCTTGCAGTATTATTTAGTGTGGTACTTGTCAGGCCTTGACAGGCCTGACTCTACCTGCAAACAGGGGGGGTAGACTCAAGAGGCATAAGAGGATTTGGCCTCTGCCGCCCAACCAGCAAACACCTCCAGGATGTGCCTTTGGCATACTGATGGAGACACTGCTTTTGAGTGTGTGTGTGTGTGTGTGTGTGTGTGTGTGTGGAGCTGTCCATGGTTGAGGGTGGTGCCATGAGTGGCAGAGGGCTTGCAGTTAGCCGTCGGACTTGATTAAAGTGTCTGTCTGGGAGGAGATGGGGAGAAAATGAAAGGGAGGAGGCAGGAGGGGGAGGAGGCCTGGGGAGGCTGGCTGCACCTTGTAATGTGGGATGGTTTCGGAAGGGAAAAAAAAGAAAAACAAAATAGAAGGGGAGAAATGCCATCCGTCTCCGAGATGGATTGTGTTTTCCCTTAATGTGCACGTGATTGCTGACTAGGAGGGCAGCTCCAGACAGCCACTGCCTGCAAACTCAACTACCCTAATTTCTCACGAAAGCATGCTGTTTTCATTTTCTTTTCTTCTTTTTCTTCAGATTTTAGCATCATTATCTTTGTGCCAGACTATGCTTTTCAACAAATTATTTTACGCTATTACGCAAACAAACCATCCATTCAAAACCGATACTCCATGAAGCCTTGTAGCTTTGGATTCATATTGGCTTCCATTATAAACGTTAAAACACTGCATAAAATGGATTCAGTTCTATTGTTGGTGTACCTTTGCACAGTAAAACTGTTTTATTGAAACTGAAAACCCTTATTATCATCACATCAGCTTCAGACCTGGACTGTTCATGTCATTCACCAGCACTGACCTTTGCCCCCTCCTTGCCAGCAGCACCAGGTAGACCCTGCTCTCCGGGTGGGCCTGGGGGTCCGGGGTGGCCTCTCTCACCCACGGGGCCAGTCTCTCCGGTGGGTCCCTAGGGCACCAACACAATTTTAGCTTCGAGTCTCCCAAAGTCAGAGAGTGATATCCAGCTCAGCAGAGAGACGGCTGCGTGGTTTGCATTGTGTACTTCCCTCATTATAAGAAGATGTTTGCTATGAATGTGCTGCATAAATCAACCCATCATCATTTATATTTATGTCGATGACAACATATGAAACAAATAAATATCAGTGGTTCTTAAATTCCAAAGTATTAAAATGTAACTAGCAACCATAAAGGGAAACTGAAATATTAAGTAATGTAACCAAAGGTGATGATTCAGCTATGGTTGAGATCCTCTTACCTGGGGTCCGACCACTCCTCCTGGCCCCGGGGGGCCTGTCTTTCCTTGGAAACCCTAAAGATAGAGAAGAGAAGTATCATTACTATCAGACCATATTAAACACAACATGCTGCAATGGCCCCTGCCATTGATAACACCACTTATGTCCTCATCAAATGTGTTTGTCCAGGGAGAGAAACACTGCGGTTCGATGTCTGATGCAGAGTGGTGATTCACGATGCACAATCAACGCTTCATCAGCACCACTACTTGAGCACAGGACGACGTCTTTTAAATGTAAAATGGAGAATTATAAGGATGTCTATTGTGGTTCCCTTGTTGGACAGGTCTACACGTTTTATATTGTGTGTCATGCATAGTATTGGCAGGGTATTTGCAGATCACCATATTGGTATCATGACCTTAGCTGTAGCCTATTTTATGATATGCCGTAGAAGTATCGCAATTTGAATGTATTACGGACACACATTGTTTGTGTTTTTGATCATTCTTTAATCTCGACAATTTCAGTGATCATTAACAGATGAACGGTGCTCCCGGACACTCCCTCCAGTCACCAGTCACAGATCTATGAACCCTGCTGATACATTTATGCATGGTTATGATTATTATACTGAGTGTACAGCCAATGTTCCCGTTAGTAGAACACAGAGCTAGCGGGCTGTCACTGGAGCTACTGGATCTAATAGAGACGGAGGTCCACCTCACGGCCCCATTAGAACATAGATCTGTTCTCAGCCATCTGTATCTCTGTTTCCAATCCAATCAGTATTCAACGTGTGCAGTAGTCTGTCCTCCATTTACTCATCTTTGTAACCTGCCTTGATTAAGGCAGGTTTTAATGGACGACAATGACATGGGACTGTTGGCCCCCTCTGATCACAACCACTCTGGCTCCATCGATCAGTGTGCGTCATGATTGATGCTGATGCATTATTCATCCATTGCTGGTCTATCGGACGCCATGGTAACAGCGCCAAAACCTGTCCCCTCACAAACCTGAGAGCAGGTGGAGACGTGTAGGGCAGGGAATGGTGGGGTGGGGGGAAGGGGTACTGGTGGGTTTGATTACTGTGATCAATTCTTGTATCGGATGCTCCAGGAGCCCCATATAAATCTTCAACCAGAGAAGGCGTTAATGAAAACTCTTCATAAACGCTGTTAATGAGATCGCTGCGTAGTGGTCGTTTAAACCTTGGGTGGGGATTGTGTGTATCTGTGTGTGTGTGTGTGTGTGTGGGGGGGGGGGTTTGCAGATCACTATGATAGAGATTGTTAGAGAGGAAGAGGGGGTGGGGAGGTGAATGTGTTACAGGTTGTGCATTATGCAGTGTGTTTAAGGCTCCTCAGGGCTGAGTGGTTGGGGGACGGCCGCTGCATACAAAGCACGGATACAACCGAGGATAAGGGCTGACATAAGGGCTGTGGCTGGCCAGCTGATGGTGGCCTAGGGTCCTTGAGTGGGGTGAATCCTGCTCCAGGGTCCTTCAGCGGGGTGAATCCTGCTCCAGTGTCCTTCAGCGGGGTGAATCCTGCTCCAGGGTCCTTCAGCGGGGTGAATCCTGCTCCAGGGTCCTTCAGCGGGGTGAATCCCTGCTCCAGTAACTCTTCCGCACGGCTCTTAAACTCCTTGCTTCCACAACGCACATTCTGCAGTTCCATCGTTCAAGCAAGTTCCCTCACTTTCCAAAGAGGTCAAATCACTTCAGCAACAGTTGGTTCTTTGTTGACTTAAATAGCTTGGTTTGTCACAAGCGCCACAAACCATTAGACCGTCCATATGACCAACTATTTGTACATTTCTCAAAAATAGTTTTGATCCACAATATTAGATAGCAGGACAGGGATGAGAGCAAGACTGCAGGGCGAGGGTGGGGTGGTGGGATCCATTGAACCCGAGGTCCACTCTACCAAACAACAGGTGGGTCTGTAGAAAGCGGTGATAAGCTTTGAGTGAAAATCAGGAGATAGTGAACCGAGGTGAAGATGAGGTCTTGGGAGATGATTGGACACTGAATGGTATTCTGTTAGGAGGTCCATTTGGACATTTTTTGATTGTATAAAGATTAAATGTGTCCACAATGTTAAGTAAAGGCGGTGTTGAATGCATTGCGTCACCACTGATGGTGCACCAAACCACAGATGGTACACCAATCTCCCCTATCTTATGGTTCACCAGATCGCACAAATCGCAAGTCAATGTTGGTTTACCAGACCACTGGTGGACCAGATATCTTATGGTTCACCAGACCACTGTTGGTGCACAAAGTCACTGTTGGTAAACAAAATCTGTAGGTTCACCAAGGCTGTGTTGCAGCAGATCACCAGGGCCAGATGTGTGCCACATGTATGAAACAAGGTGAAGGACTGAGGCAGGGACTCACTGTCTCTCCACGCTGGCCGGGGTGTCCGGGCAGGCCGTCCTTTCCTGCAGGTCCCTGCCAAACAGAAACAGACACAGTCAGAGAGTGATGAACTCAATGTCAGTCAAATCGAAGATTCCTGCCAAAAGATAAATACATTCAATTGTACTGATGATAATCATTTATTCCTTAAATTCTCTGAAAAAAAACGTTTGAACATATTACTGTTCACATTTAAAGTGAAATTGAGAATGATATAATCACTCTTAATCACACTTAGTGCCGTTCATGTTGCTCAACAAGGCAAATCAATAAACACAAAGCTTTACTGACTCGACTGTAGAGGAAGGAAGACTCCCTGAATAACAATCACATAAAAGATCATTTCACGTTCATAATTGCTTGTGTTTATGTGCAGAAAAGATTTTACTCACAGGTGGGCCCTTTGGTCCAGGGAAGCCGACCGGCCCCTGGGGTCCTTGAGGCCCCTGAGACAATGAACAGGGAATAAAGTAAATACAACTGAAACAAGAACAGTGTACAAATAGTCCAAATAAACATTGTTCTCACAGTGTTCTCACAAAGATCACACATTCTCACGCAGTAAACCAGCATACACCAGCCCCAAAGCGGTGGGGGGTTGCCATAACAACAACAACAATATAGCTGGCTGGTTGCTGGTGACTGACCAAGACAGGGGAGGCGGGCTTGTTTACCTAAACACAAAGCACCTTCAGGAAACTAGATCCTAACAGACAAATGTCAAAGTGTAAGTTGTAATATTATGGTGTATATGTATGGTGTAATATTTTTGGGATATGGATTTAGAGGTTCACAATACATGTTTAAGGGGTACCAGATGGGTTTGTTAACTATATAAATTATTTCTGAATATACCTTTCAAGAGAGGAGATTCGAACAGAGAAGGTTGATGAAGAACAAGAAAGCTAGAAGAAGAACAATCCAATAGAGGAATCCGCTCACACACACACACACACACACACACACACACACACACACACACACACACACACACACACACACACACACACACACACCAGTGTATGGCTGCTCAGGGAAACATGAGCCAGCTGCTACTAGGGCCAGAAAACATTTACAGACACACGCCACTGCTTTTTATCACCATTGTCCATCCCAAAGAGCAAAGGGTCCAAACAACAACATCTGCTTTCAGACATTCAGGAGAGGATGGGGGGGGGGGGCTTTCATTATGCAGAGGTCTCTGCAGCCTCTGGAGGGCGGAGAAAGATATGGAGTCGTCTGCTAAACACAGGGTCCCTGGGGGGGGCACGTGTCCCCTGAGTTACATTAAGACAGTGCTAATGCCTGGGCTCTGCACTCACCCTCTCTCCGGGTGGGCCTGGGGGTCCGTCGTTGCCCGCTGTCCCCTTCAGGAGAGAGACAGAGCCGTCAGTGTCACACAGAACTCAGTTAATCATGCTTTTCTTTTACTGCCTGGCACAACAAATGTGTTCTGTTTCCTTTACGATTAATACATTTAACTGAATGTGAAAATCAGAATATTCAAAATAGTCTGACGTATGAAGTACCTTGGGGCCTGGCTTGCCTGTTGGACCTCGGGCCCCTCGTCCACCGCGTGGCCCCTATGGTGGGGGAGGGAGAGAGAGGACATTAGAACGACTGACAGAGAGCATGAGATAGAGAGAACATTAGAATGACTGACAGAGAGCATGAGATAGAGAGGACATTAGAACGACTGACAGAGAGCATGAGATAGAGAGGACATTAGAACGACTGACAGAGCATGAGATAGAGATGACATTAGAACGACTGACAGAGTGCATGAGATAGAGAGAGGACATCAGAATGACTGACAGAGAGCATGAGATAGAGAGATGAGAGCATGCACTTCTATAACAGAAGTACAGTCAGAGTCCAAAGAACATGGCTGTGTCGGGTCAGATGTCCTTTTTTTTAATTCTGTGTCCTAAAGAAACTAGTGTGAAGCAAGCAGAAAGCATCTTGTGCTTTGGTCTCAAGAGGGAGTGACTTATAGTACCATAATAATAATAATGAGTTACATCACCAAAAATGTATTTCATTAGCTGTCCATGAAGAGGTTTTCAGATAAACAAATCTTTCAGAACAAGGTCAGATGTGGATTCAAGACCTTGACGGATGTACTAATTAAATACTAAATTTATTTATTTACATCGACCGTTTTCACTGTAATCACTGAGATAGCATTAGAATGCTATTAGCATTAGCATGAGATGAGCAGATGGTTGTAGTGGGGATACGTACCGTCGGACCTCTTTGTCCCCTTGGACCCGGTTTACCTGCGACACCCTGTGATGGAAACAGAAATATATCTTTACTTATATCTGGCGCATGGTGATTCAAACCACTCTCTTTCTTACCCTAATTAATCTGGGAGTTGAAGAGTCACAGACGAGTTCAAACTGTATACGTTCTGTGTTATGGTGATTTTTAGCATGTTGTCTTAGTCAATGGTTTTTATCATTCCTCGAGCACATCACAGGAGCTTACTAGCCAGTTGTGAAGTCACTGTGTAGCCAACCTCTGAATTTTAGTTTGATGGAACAAAATGCTTCAGGGAGGGAGCATCTTTCCCAGTTCTCTGCTACAGCCTAGTCGGTCTTCTTTCAGGTCCTCAGCGTCTTTGCGTTGCATCTTCCAGTGGGTGCATGAGGAACATCTTGGGCTTTCTGATGAAAGAACCTAAACCTTTTCATAATCCTTTCTTCCTTGGCCTCTGGTTTTCAACTTGGGCCCTGACACAAAGCATGTGTCATTCTTGCCATGACAGTCATTCTGCTGGCATTAATAATTGATTGCATAGGGAGGGGCTAGGAGGGGGTTATGGTGGAATTAAATTTTGTATAAGGCTTAGCAAGCAAAGTGATGACCAGACTCACCGGACTGTGGGTGTTTGTGTGCGTGTTCTTGCGCATAAGTGTGCTTGCCTACGTACCTGCTTGTGTGCGCGACTGTGAACATGTCTGTGTGTGTGTAATCCAAGACATCACAGAAATATCTAATGTTGGATTGGAATTTCTGTCTGATGCGAGAATCATTCTGTGATTGAGTGGGAGGCAATATGTTTCTCCAGTCTGATGAAAGCCGCCATCAACCACAAGATACTTTTTTTTTTCGCTTGTTGGTAATCGGCAGCTACGACCCTTTTAACGGTTGGCGAGCTCCCCATATAATTACATCTTCTTCTGTGGAGCGTCTTCTCAAACAGCTGATCAGTCACCATGAACACCACAGAAGGGCTGCAGATGATGATGGACTATAAAAACTGGAAGACTGGAAGTGGGGATCACACACAAACATGGGTTTGTGAACTGTGTGTGTGTGTGTGTGTGTATGTTTATGACAGTTAGGTGATGGTGTGTGTGTGTGTGTGTGTGTGTGTGTGTGTGTGTGTGTGTGTGTGTGTGTGTGTGTGTGTGTGCCTGCCTGTGTGAGAGTCAGGCTACAGTGTGCTTTGTGCCGAACCACACCACAGTATCACAAAAGCTAGCGCCTGAATTTTATTGAGCTAGTAAAAGGTCAACGCTAATGAGATCATTCCCTGATTGCACTACATAACGGTCTTATGTGGCATTTAGAGGGAGGCTTTGCTAATGTCAGAGGCGTGCATAACGCAATCAACGTGTGCTAAGTGCTAACACCTGAGCAGCGAAAAAAGGAGGACAATGCTGAAGTGAAATCAAAGATCAACCATCAATCATAACATCAATAACCATCATGAACTACATCACTTTGGGAGCAGAAGTTATGGAAACTTATATCGTCCTTATCGCTGAGTGCATTCACGCAGCATTGCTTCTGCCACAACCGTAAAGAGGGACACTTAGCGCGAGGGATATGAGCAGCAACATGAGGAGCATTCCACCCTGGAGGACATACAGGGAGGGAGCCTTGTGTGCTAGCTGGGGCCAGTGGGCCTTAGTGAGTCCATGGGAAGGTGTCCTTGAGTCATGCTGACATTCTCCGGGTGTGGGGGGTGACACCTCTCCCCAACCACATTATCCATTAAACATGAACTAATGACTGCCGTTCTGCACCCTCCTTATTCTCCTCTTCAGCCGTCACTTTGTGTAGACAGACAGAGTGACATTTTGTTTGCTTCTAATAGGCCTGTTTTACAGAGGTGTCATCATAAGAGAGGGGCCAAGTGGGAAAGAAATTCAGCCCTGGACTGGGGCAGCGGTGATGGAGGTGGTGGTGGTGGTGGTGGTAATGGAGGTGGCGATGGTGATGGAGGGAGTGGTGTGGGAGTGATGGGGGGTGGAGGGCGTGTGGTGGTGATGGTGGTGGTTGTGGTGATGGAGGCAGTGGTGGTGATGGAGGGAGTGGTGTGGTAGTGCTGGGGGTGGTGGGTGTGGTGCTGCTGGTGGTGGTGGTGGTAATGGAGGTGGTGATGGCGATGGTGTTGGTGGTGGAATTGGTGGTGATAGGGAGGGGTTGGTGGTGGTGATAAGGATGGGGTTGGTGGTGGTGGAGTTATTGACAGTCCAGGGGGTCGTTGTGTTCTCCTCTCTGGCTGGGTGACATTGATCCTGGCTCCAGGTCTTTTCATGCTGAGCCATCACACTGACGCTTCCCTAATTGGAACCAATTTCCTTTTGTGTGGGATTATGATGGCTCTTCAAATGTATTACACAAACACTTGGGAAGGAAGTCTGTCTCTATCGAGAGTATTTGTGTGTGTGTGAGTATGCATGTTTTTCCATTCCTGTCTGTAACACTGCATGACAATGTATAAGTGTAATAAGTGTGGACATGGGCACACTCCTGTGTCATTTGTGTGTGTGTGTGTGTGTGTGTGTGTGTGTGTGTGTGTGTGTGTGTGTGTGTGTGTGTGTGTGTGTGTGTGTGTGTGTGTGCGTGCGTGCGTGTCTGTGGTCTTTACCCTGCCTCCTTTTTCTCCATTGGCTCCAGCAAACCCAGGGAAGCCAGTTGAACCCTACAAACAGTACAGTTAAACATTAGGACAGTTGCAGTGACAGTGTGTGTGTGTGTGTGTGTGTGTGTGCATTGTGGAGGACAACATGTGAGTGGGGTTGCGTGGGGGGCAGGTCAGGGAACTCCTGATGAGGACAGACGGGCCCCAACAGGAGCTAGCTGCCTGTGTTGGTCGGATCACGTTGACTCAGATTAGCATCTGCAAGGGATCCACCGCAGAGGGAAGCTAACAGCGAGCTAACAGCGAGCTAACAGCACGCGTGTGTTTGTGGCACTCAGGTGCCGTTTGACTGGGATACTCATGTGTTGACTGGGATACTCATTCTGTTAGGGGCTTGGGTGTTTGGGTGCGTTTTTGTGCTTTTGGGAAAAAAATAAAATAAGGCTTTGGAGGAGTGGCTTTAGTGGATTAAAACTATACAGCAAAGCCACTGACAGGTCTAAAGTGCCAACTGCTCTGATTTCCTGGCATTGGGCGGCTTCTTGGCACCATAGGTTGGAAAGCTGCTTAGGGAAACAGGGCACTCTCTCTGCAGCTTTGCATCTGAGGTGTTTCAGTAGAACAAAACACCTGCTGGAACCATCGCAATGCAATGAGTTTCTGTCACTCAACTCCTCAGGGATAACAACATTGTTTCCTACGAATGCGATTGAAAAATCATGTTTTTTGTTTCCAATTTGAAAATGAAAATGTCAAGACTCTCTATTAGCCCTGGGTCTATAACTCCAAATAAGGTCATGCCCTGAGCACAATTTTCCGTCTGGATGTTGAGGATAACCATGGAGATGGAGGCGTTAAGTGTTGTTTTAATGGAACTAGAACAATAAAATAGTTTAATCTGACTATTCAGACATCACTTTACAATAATAAAGTCTTTGAAGTTATGAAGAGACATCTTTTTTTTTTATCATATTTTTCTCAGATTACAATTACTACACTTTTATAGTCATAATTATAATCATTATTGGCCAGCAGGAAAAATATCATTAGAAGCTATTGTAATCTAAAGTAAGCGGATCATGAAAGACTCATGATTGTCTGTTGCACCAGGTGTAAGCTGACGTTTTGTGTTTTTTATGCTAACCTTTATGCTACGTACCTTCTGAGCTCATCCATAATAAAACATTTTTTGTTAGTTTTCAGCTGACATACAGTCCAAACATACTAGAAAACAACTAAATTATTAAATAAAGCGAATGATATGAATCTGCAAACCCACATAGGTCACTGATTTGGAAAGGACGCCTGCCTGTTGTTTCTTCATGCCTAACGTTAAGAATTAACTGGCATTCAGAGAACGGCAGGTGAGGGACCGTGACAACAGAGAAATATCAAGGGCCGTGTATGAGGACTGTTACCAGGTGAGGGACCGTGACAACAGAGAAATATCAAGGGCCGTGTATGAGGACTGTTACCAGGTGAGGGACCGTGACAACAGAGAAATATCAAGGGCCGTGTATGAGGACTGTTACCAGGTGAGGGACCGTGACAACAGAGAAATATCAAGGGCCGTGTATGAGGACTGTTACCAGGTGAGGGACCATGACAACAGAGAAATATCAAGGGCCGTGTATGAGGACTGTTACCAGATGAGGGACCGTGACAACAGAGAAATATCAAGGGCCGTGTATGAGGACTGTTACCAGGTGAGGGACCGTGACAACAGAGAAATATCAAGGGCCGTGTATGAGGACTGTTACCAGGTGCAACACCGTGTCCGGGGAGGAGGAGCCAAGGCTATCAACGTGTCAGTTAATCAATGCAATTTGTGGAGCTGGATTAAGCACCATGTTTTTATTGTGTTTGATTGGATGTGGGGTGTTGGGGGGGCAGTGGGGGATTGTACCTTTGGCCCCTGTCTTCCTGGATAGCCTGGCAGTCCGGGGACCCCCAGTTTACCCTGTAGGAGGTAGTCAATGAGCACACAATGCACTGCAAGCACCAACAACAACAACAACAACAACAACAACTCTCTGAGCTCAAACAACTCATTGATGAGGAACAACAACTATTCCAATATTACAATATTATAATATCCAATACCACACACGTTTTTTGTTTTCAATTAAAAAGTATGATCATCTGAACGTTTTGAAGACAGTGCCCACCTTTTCACCAGCATGACCCATAGGGCCCGACTCTCCGTTAGGGCCCGCTCGGCCCTTGGGGCCCTCAGGACCATCCTCACCACGAGGCCCCAACATACCCAGCTCTCCCTTTGGTGTCGCACACACAGACAGAGACACAGACACACACACATAAACACACACACATACACACACACACACGCACGCCCACACGCGCGCACACACGCACACACCCACACACACAAACATAAGAGCATAAAAGGGGGATGAAGGCAGAGGAGGAATGGGTAGAGAGGAGAAGAAGGGAGAGTAGAGGTTAATTGTGTAATCACGTATGCAAACCACGACCACCAGCAGGAAATGGGGGATTGGTGAGAGAGGATGAGCAGCGACTCCTTACCCGGTCTCCCTTGAGACCCATATCTCCCTTGAATCCAGGGAAGCCATCCTCGCCCTGAAACAACACCACAACGTAAATGTTCATGTTGTTGTTCAGACAACACATTGTTTTCACTCTAATACTAAGGGGTTGCTTCTGCTGAGCCTCTTCATTTGTAATAATTGTTCTCGTTTCTTCATTGTTTGTTTGATTCATTGGGTTTTAAAAGTGTCGGTTTCCTAGAGTGCCAGGAAGTGTGTCATGTTTTGGATATCAACGGCTCGATGCTACCTGCCTTTAGCTAGGAGGAATCACATGCCCGTTGCTGCCACCTGCTGGTAGCAAACCGTAACAACATTCCAAGAATGGGAAAAAGAATGCTATTAATTTCATTATGATTGAAAATCTGGGTAAAATATATAAGAAAAAAAACCATGTATGCACCATTATCATGTTTAGCATGTGCAAGTGTGTAAACGGGGATGGCTTATTCTTCTGAAATAATTTAATAATTTGAAACCCCTCTGGTCCACTCAAGAGGACATGCCGATATTAATGACCAGGATTCAAGTGATGCTGAAGGCCACAGATTGATCTAGCCCTCCCTCTCATGTTGGCTCACACCCTCTTTCCTCCCCTCTTCTGGTCTGTCAGCTGCATGCGACCCTAGCCCTGCCTGATGCATTATGCAGCGGCCATCATGTCTGCTGCCTCTAGCCTGCAGCTTCAAGACACAAGGACAAACACACACAAACACACACACAAATGCATAGACACACACACGCATAGAAAAACCCACACACTCAAAGATAAACTGGGCATCTAGACATAGATATAAAACAAACATACATTCACAAACTCATGCACACAGACACACAAGACACACACATATGCACCCACATTTAGAAATCAACACACATACATTACACTCAAACACATGCACCTAAAGTGGTGAGAGGTGGTGTGAGGAGAAAAGAGAAGAGATATGCTTTATTCATAACTCCTTTCTCCTTGAGGATTTCTTGTTGGATCTCTGTATAAATAATTCAATAAAGAGCAAATATGAGCGTGGCTGTTGCTGAAACTGAAAGTTATTTCAATATATAAGCACTTAAACTAATAATTACTCAGAATAATAAATAATATCCATTCTTTGGTTTTTTAACACAACATGCTGTAATTAATGAACTTGAACCCAAAGGTCCCACCGACCCAGTGGTGTGCCTCTCTTCAAACACTTCAATCTACAATCTTAAGACTGACCCAATGTCAGCAACATCAGTCTCAGACCGTGGCATCCTACCTCTGAGAATTGAGCATACAAAATAAATAATTTTGTGGTTGTTGTTGTTGATGTATTTCTACCAGCTCAAAGGCCAACAGCAACCTGATGATGACAGCTGATAAAACACCCCAGACCTGACAGGGGCTGCCTCAGTGTCTGCAGTCAGACATAGGCACACACAGCATAATGAGGAACACTCCGGGAGAATGTACCTTCTCTCCCTTCCCACCCTTGAGCCCGCGGACACCGTCAGCGCCCTGTCAACAGAGAGGAACACAGGTTAGCATTAGGTTAGCATTAGCACCCTAACGCGGCTAAACACACAGGCTAAGGACTAGTGGCTACTACTTAACTGCTACTTGAGAGGCCAGCTCTTCAACTCTTTACTCATGCACACTTTTGAACTTGCACAGCACATGCTACGTACAAAATATAATAACGAAAGATAGCGGAATAGAAAACCGCAGCATTAACGATAGAACTGGTCCAGAAGAATCAATGGAGCTGTTGGAAAGAGTGGAAAACCTAAAGAGTTTGAAGACGTTTGAGTGCATAAAGAATAAAGACATCATATGCATGCTTCATAACTGTTACGTCACTCTTCTCCCTGTACCTCTACCTCTATTGGTCATGCACAGCAGATCTAATGTGTGTGTGTGTGTGTGTGTGTGTGTGTGTGTGTGTGTGTGTGTGTGTGTGTGTGTGTGTGTGTGTGTGTGTGTGTGAATGTCCTAGGGGCCGTACCTTGACACCACGGGGGCCAGGATAGCCAATGGGTCCCTGGGGCCCGGCCTGACCCTAGAGGAGGGAAACAGAACAATCTCATTAAACCTGCTATCACTACTGCACCATAAACCATACTTAATGTACACATACACATACAGTACACATCATCATTTAGGTATTCTGTTTGGTCGTCCATCATTCAAAGTCATTCAACACACCAACCATAGCACCAACAGAACTTCAATCAAACAACTATAACCATCCATCATCCATCGTCTGTCCGTCCATCCACCAACCCATCCATCCGTATAATAGACCTAGTGAAGTTACTACTAACTACTAACTTACTAGTGATCCTTTCTCCCCTGGGGGTCCCTCTTTGCCAGGATGGCCCTGTATGTGAGAAATAGAACCATCAAACATGTTATTCACACCATGTATGGAAACACAGTAACACTTGTGGTCTTCCTCCATGCTGACGTGGAATTCAAACCTACAATCAATACTGTAATAACTGATAACCAAGTAATGAATATGTACATCTAAATAAATAATATATAGGGTTAGATGAGCAGTGAGTTGATGATTCAGTTGTTACACATATTGCATGCAAACCCTTCTTAAGGTGACCAAGCAGGTGTGTGTTTTTAACAGATGCACCTGGTAGAGGCTAAAGTGAGGTGTAAGGTGGAGGCAGGTGGCCATAAATCAACAAGTTTTAGGGCCTGGGAGCAAACTCGGTCACAACTCCCTCCCTCCCTCCCTCCCACCTTCCCTCCCTCCTTGAACCCATCAACGGTAGCCTGAAGGGGAGATAAGGACGGTGTTGACTTGTTTGATTCATACATGTGCATGTTGGACACACAAGGTCCAGACTATACTTGAATCATTCATATTCTTTGCATATGCTATGTGCACGTCTGGTGCCATATAACAGCGCCTATATAACCTGCGTGTGCGTGTATTAGTGTGTGTAGAGAGGACCACGTACAGGAGGGCCATCCGCTCCCGGTAAGCCGGCTAACCCAGATCTGCCCGAGGGTCCCTGGACAGGACCGAGAGAGAGAGAGAGAGAGAGAGAGAGAGAGAGAGAGAGAGAGAGAGAGAGAGAGAGAGAGAGAGAGAGAGAGAGATGGAGACATAAGATATAAGGTCAGAGGTCATGACACAACAATACGTTTTCTGCAGCAGTGAGTAGCGTCAATTTAACTAACAACCCATTTGCACAACATTTTTGCACTAGACTCAACCATGGCTGGTACCACTACCATGTCTGCTACTTATTTTTACTTATTTGTACGTATTTTTTACTTTATCTTGTATTGTTGCTGCTATTTTGAGGTGTATGGCTGTTGAGGAACCAAGCCTTAGAATATCACTCTTGTGTACTTGTGTATAAGAAGATAAGTAATTCTGATTCTGATGTCATTTGTATGGGTCCATGTCCTAAACAGTGCAGGTTTTACTCCACAGCGCACTGGATTATTCTAGTTTGCACTTATGCTTGGTGCTCTGCTGATGTATATTGCGTAATTCAAGAGAAAAGGAAAAGAAGGGTGTGTACCTTTTCACCGGGTGGTCCGATAGGGCCTTGGGGTCCAGGAAGACCCTGCGACATGAAGACAAATAAAGAGGTATATGAGAAGCTGTCCATAGCAACGGCAAAAGCAAACCACACATACAAAAACAGACAGACACACAAACACAAACATACACACAGGCACATGACCAAAAAGCAGGCACATTTTGTGAGAAATATTTTGAAGGTAGGATATCCTCATTGGTGTGGGGGTGAGGGTATGGGTGTGTGAGGAGGCTGGGTAATGGGTGGGGGGGTTATGATGCAGTGTGGTGGGTGGGGGTGGATGGGGTATGGGTGGAGGTGGAGGGAATGCTGAAAGCATCTCATTCATGTCCTCATGGAATGCATGCTTGGACTGCCCCACCGGCACAAACTGACCACCAGTGCCTCAAATTACCTTTACCCCAAGTAACACACACACACACACACACACACACACACACACACACACGTGTGTGTGTGTGTGTGTGTGTGTGTGTGTGTGTGTGTGTGTGTGTGTGTGTGTGTGTGTGTGTGTGTGTGTGTGTGTGTGTGTGTATTATGTGTCTCCAAGGATAAACATTAGAGAAAGGGGAGTTAAAGAGGAAGGGTGCATGAGGAGAAGCCTGCTGGTATTTCCTGGAGCTTGGATTTGTAACTAACCAGGAAAAGTAGAGAAACAACCTAAATGATTTTGAATGGATACACACTTTGTGTTTACATTTTGAGGGAACATGGTAATAGTCATTCTAAGGGTATTTTTCTTCTTAAAACTATGAATCCAAACATCACCATAATTTTTTTAGAAAAACATATTTTTCTTTGGTCTGAGATAGAGATAAGAAAGGTGTGTTTGATTGGCTCACCTGTGTGCCAGGAATCCCCTGCTGCCCAGGTGGGCCTGGCTCTCCTTGAGGTCCCTGAAGGAGGAGATAGAGACATTATTAAATCAGATAATAATGAAGGTGTTGTTTGTTAAAACAATGCTAACCCTGTAACTGTCAGTATTATCTCTATTTGAAAAAAAAAAAAACATAAAAATAAACACACTTTCACGTACAAGTGACTGTGTTAAGACATGCCAAAAGTCACCTGACGAATGTTCATATTTCATCAGGGGCTAGTGGCCGCTCATGTTACGTGCCCTATGGCAGAAGGCCTCGGGGGTTGTATATTAAGCTGTCAAACCTTCAAACTTGTTCACCTGTTTTAAAGTGGGAAGCACTCTCATTTATGGACTTAAAGTGGCATCAACCCATGAAATAAAGTGTGCAACAATGGTCTTCGTCTGCAGTTCAAATGAAAACATAATCCCCCACGGTTCCAGGTCTGTAAAGTAGATATTTTGGAGGAAGTAGTCCTGAGTGCGTACCATGTTTCCTTTAGGGCCGTGAGGGCCGTCCACACCGGCCACCCCCTGTGGAGATCACAGCCGATAAGAACACACTCACGTCTTCTTTCACATACATGTAGATACGTTTCAACTAGTTACAGCTATTTTCATATATATGTTAATGTCAATATAATACTATTTTCATGTATATGTATATATTCTGACTGTTTTCACATATATCTGAATGCTTTAAAGAATAACAAAAAACTACAGTCTTAGACTAGAAAAAAGCATCTATCTTGAATGACATATTTTTTCTGCTGGTTACTTAAACTGTGTTAATGAATTGTTTTCTAATGTGAGGCCCCTCGTCAGAAGAGAGATGTGGGTACATACAGGCTGTCCAGTGGGGCCCGGAGATCCACGGGGTCCCAGAAGACCTCTTGGACCCTACCGGATCAGAAGACAACATACATTTAGAGATATCATCCCTATAAATAGATTGACAAGGTTGTTATACATTGTAGGATTGTTATATTATGTTGGTATGTTTTATAGTATAATGCACTGATTTTAACATACTTCTTATTCCTTATTTTCTATTATCTATAATTGATCATGCTTATTCTTAGATCTATATACATATATGTATATAATATTCTAGAAAGGGAGCAACTGTAACATTGTAACATCATTGCCCCCTGGGACCATGAAAGTATTTCTGATTTCTGATGATCACAGTTAAACAAAGCACTCCCCCTGCTGGATGGATAGGGGGAATACAATCACTGCTACAATAGGAAGAATTTTGTGTGCATGTGAATGTTTGGTGTGTGAGATGGTCATGTGATTGTAAAGTTAAGCTAGCAGTGTGTGGCCTTCAAACGGCAATCCTCAAGCTTGTAGTGGTGGGTGGTTTAAGGGGTGAGCGAGGGTGCTTACGCTCTCTCCAGCCAATCCCCTTGGCCCGATCTCTCCATCCTCACCCTGTGGAATAAAAACCAAAGTGAAAGGTGGCCCTAGATTGCACCGGTTACAACATCTTTATATAACCAGGCAAGCACACACAAACACACAAACAAACACATACAAAGTATAGCAATTTGAAGAGTTAGGGTATCTAGTGTGTGTGTGTGTGTGTGTGTGTGTGTGTGTGTGTGTGTGTGTGTGTGTGTGTGTGTGTGTGTGTGTGTGTGTGTGTGTGCATTTGTTTGTGTGTATGTGTGTGTGTGTGTGTGTGTGTGTGTGTGTGTGTGTGTGTGTGTGTGTGTGTGTGTGTGTGTGTGTGTGTGTGTGTGTGCGTGTGTGTGTGTGTGTGTTTCTATGAGGGGCTGGATCTAACCAATCAGAAACAGAAGTGGGAGCTAATGTATTGTGATTGGAAGGATGTTGAACCAATAGAGGACAGACAGATATTGAATTAACCAGTCAGACTGGAGGGCTGGGACTTACTCTCTGTCCATCCTCTCCAGGGGAACCAGGGGGTCCGATAGGGCCAAACTCTCCCTACAGGAACACAGAAAAATAGACAGACAGACCGAAAGTCCAACAGACAGACACAGACAGACCGACAGACAGTGAGACCAACAGACAAACAGACAGACAGACAGACAGACAGACAGACAGAATGAAAAACAGACAGGCAGACAAGATGAAAGAGGTATCATTTAAAGAACATCAACAATCATTTAATACACATAAATCATTATGTTCCCAAGTAGATTCTTCAAAAGAGTTCCATGTCCCACTAATCTTGAAAGCAGGCCAGTCCAATGTTAATTCAGCGTAGCCAGTCTTTCTGGTTATCCGTCCCCCCACTGGCTATGAGTCAGAGCTACTGTTTAGGTGCTGCCGTTACATAGCTATTGAAGCCAAGGCATGCAAATGTGAAGCGAGTCCGATTAGGAGATGGATCAAAAATAATAAATAATCCCTAAAAAACAAGTCTCAGTCTGATCCCACAAAGGAACACCATTTCACTGCTAACCCAAAAACAAAGCATCATTTGTTTCCCCCGTCTGACTAACAACTGCTCCATTGTTCCTGAAAATCGATCCTGTTATGGGCCTCTTTAAGTAAAATCTACCTGAATAAGCAAATAAGGATCAATTTAAGTAGAACTTTAAAATTGAAAATATACTTAAAAATGTCCACATATATAAATATATGTATTGTACGTACGGGATCCTGTCGTACTCACCCTGTGCCCCTTCTCTCCTGGTAGGCCAGGAAGTCCGTCAAAGCCTCGGTCACCCTGTAGAACCACAGGGACTGCTGTTAGCATGCCATCATATCATCACCACACAGCAAACCAACACACTGAGACACATGAGACGACATCATCTCTATGCTGTGACACATGAGACGACATCAACTCTATGCTGTGACACATGAGACAACATCAACTCTGTATGATGATACATGATATGACATCACCACTGTACGGTGACACATGATATGACATCACCACTGTACGGTGACACATGATATGACATCACCACTGTACGGTGACACATGATATGTCATCACCACTGTACGATGACACATGATATGACATCACCACTGTACGGTGACACATGATATGTCATCACCACTGTACGATGACACATGATATGACATCACCACTGTACGGTGACACATGATATGACATCACCACTGTACGGTGACACATGACACCAGATTATCAAAACCTTCTTTACCTTGCCACCTGACTCTCCAGGCATTCCACGGCCCCCATCAGCTCCTGATCGACCCTGGGGGGGGGGGGGGGGGGGGAGGGGGGAGATATACCTTTTATAAATCACATCAGCTTGATTGAAATTAAAAAGAAGTAAGCCAAAGCAAGACAGATGTGTGTAACACTGGGCATGAGATGGACGTGACTGAGACACATATGGTGTCTTTTACTGTAGCAAAAGTAAAGTTACTGTAGTAAAAGAATAATCAATTTGGGATATAAATAAATAAAGGTAAGGGTGCGGTGTGTAGGATTTAGTGACATCAAGTGGAATGCACTGGGCAGACATGGAATATAATATTTTGTGATATATAGTGTGCTGATAAGTTTATAATCAAATTAAAATAAGTTGCGTTGTGCTTTCGTTACCTTGAAATCTACATAGGGCGCGGGTCCTTCCACGGAGCCCGCAATATTGCATAATAATTAATTTGATTTGACTCATTATAGTAATTTGAGTGATACAGGCTAGAAGATGTTGCATTGTATATCAATGTATGTGGGCTGAAAATCGATATGACATCAAGCCAACAAGCTAATTATACAGAACATATTTAGACACATGGAGGCACACACACACTCACACACACACGCACCCACACACACACACACACACACACACACTCACACACGCACCCACACACTCACACAAACACACACGTACACACACACACACACACACACACACACACACACACACACACACACACACACACACACACATGCACACACAAACACACACTCACCCTCTTGCCAGCTTTTCCAGGTTGTCCTGAAGGCCCCTGGACCCCCCTGGGACCCTGCAAAGACAGATGAGGACCTCTTAGCGGACCAATTGTTGGCACAACTTGTATATAACCAAGCAAAGTGTTTGTTTCATGTAGTTATCGCTCGGCAAAATGTTTTGTTGTTTTTCTGTTTGTTTGTTTTTACCTGAGGTCCGTGGTCGCCGCCTTCTCCCTTGAGTCCGGTAGAACCAGGTAGACCCTAAAGAAGAGAGGGCAAAGAGATTCAGGCACAACTAGCTCAAAGTAAACTTCATATAGGGCCAAATTCAAGAGGTGAACAGATTTGACTTGTTGGAACAAGCTCAAAAAACAACAGCAGGGGGCGATATTTAGCTGAATTAGATTAAGCTCAATTCGGCTAGATGCAGAATTATTTTCCTCCCCATTCAGCATGGTCCAAATTCTGACACTTATGGCGCATTTCCACTGGCGGGTACGCTTCGGGGGGCGGTATAGCCCAGCTCAGTTATGGCTCGCGTTTCCACCGCCGCCAGTACCCTTATGGTAGGGCGGGGTTTAAGCCGGACGGCGATAGCCACGGTAGCTACATAAGCATCGTGATCTCATAGCAGCCCGACACAGTGTAGCCTGCTAATAAATCCAAGGAAAAAGGAGAACGCGCACAACGAACAAAGAGCAACAATGTAGGACGTCCAAGAAGGACAGCAAACTATTGCGCAACATTTTCTTCAATAAACTAAGCTTTCGCCGTTGTCCAGAAATACCTTGCAGATACTGTATGTTTGTTATCCCCCTGTCGCACGGAAGGGACGATTCTGTCGACCAATCAATGGACGGCGTGTGTAGTTCAAACTTGCCGGGACCCTTTCAGGCGTCTCAGTACCTCAATGGAGTAGTACTGTTGCTGCCTTCACGTGCTATGGAAAAGATGATTCTTTCCATTTGTGAACTGGAAATTACGAGTGCGTTGTGTTCAAGTGCTTTTGTTGTCGTAGTGAAATGAAACATGGCGGACAGACAGATCCTGACCTGTTACTTGGGTAAAACAATTTTATACTACCTAATTCATCTACTACAGCAAGAAGAGGATTTATCAAAACACAAACGGTTAATAATATGCTGTATATTTTATAGATCATGAATAGTAGAGATTTTTTTTTTGGAAAAGGTCAAAGGTTATCTCATCTTGGAAGCTTGTGTATCAAAATATTCTACGAGCTCTCCAGTGGAAATGATGTGAGGGGGTATTCATGTGCAATTTTCACGTCGGCTTTTGGTATACCATAATTTCCATAGCACGTGAAGGCGAGTACGGCTCAATACAGCTCAGTCCGGGTAACGCCCACTTTTGGAGGTGGAAACGCGACCCGTGCTGCACCTTTGCAGACTGAACCAACCCGCACCCTCTGGTGAAAATGCGCCATTAAATTGAGATTACATGGCATGTTAATAGTCAATAGGGCTTGTAGGGCATCAGAATGCATCATGGGTATTTTTGTTGGCAATACTACGCCATTTCTAGAGCGCTGAAGCGAGTTGTAAAAAAATATTTCGAGATGAATTAGTAAACAATGACCAAACACTATACTACCATTATCGTTCTAATGTTCTTATACTTCCCAAATGGAGGTGGTCGTTCACGATGTCATAGCCCTCTAAAGTTTGAAGCTAGTGATTGAAGTGCAGACACTGAAGCATCATAATATTCATGTACAGGTGGGAGGGTGGGTCATTCTTTAGCTATTTTCAGGGTCTTCTCCAGAAGATAGAGCTTGTGGATCATGTATCAACAAGCCCAGGCGAAACATGGGTAGGGGTGTCGACGGACCAACTAATTGTCCTCCTCTGGCTACAAATAGCTAGTATATCATGATGCTGAGAGCCCATCCTCACTCGAGATACAGTTATTATCAAATTCAGTCTAAAAACCGATTTAATCTAATCTATTAAAAAAACTATTAAATTAGGTTTATAAGTTCATAATCATACAAATGTACATATGGATGGATGCATCAATGCTAGCATTTGACACGCAGAAAACAGTGCTTGATGGCCAAGGGACTGGTAGGCATGTGTTACTCCGTTCCTCTGGTGGTTCAAGGCTGCTCAGGCAAGGGATGTAACAGTGTGATGGGCCTTACCACTGGTCCGGAGCGCCCGGTCAGACCCATTGGACCCGGTGGCCCGCGCATTGCAAGCTGTAGGAGATGCAAAACAACAGTTAGCCACATGAGCAACAACATATTATCATTCTGTCGAGAATAAGACACATTAACTTTGAGAAGGGTCTGTGGAATATGAAGGATTCTGTCTTATTATAATAGGATGATGTTGTTGTTTATTGTAATATGTTGACCTTTACTCAGGTAAACAGATGTTATTTTAATAATTATATCATATAATAATTATGTCATTTCTTATGTGTCAGAACCCATCAGTCCTACCCACAGGCTAATTTGAAATGGTGGATTAGGCAGTTTAATGTCAAAGTACCTTAATCTAAACACACCACAGACCCCC